>NC_092088.1:109496678-109704178 GCF_045679555.1 Salvelinus alpinus
TGACTTCCTGTTAGAGCTCCACCGTGTGGTCAATCTAAATGTGCTTAGCTGGACTGACTTCCTGTTAGAGCTCCACCGTGCGGTCAATCTAAATGTGCTTAGCTGGACTGACTTCCTGTTAGAGCTCCACCGTGTGGCTAAATGTACTTAGCTGGACTGACATCCTGTTAGAGCTCCACCGTGTGGTCAATCTAAATGTGGTTAGCTGGACTGACTTCCTGTTAGAGCTCCACCGTGTGGTCAATCTAAATGTCCTTAGCTGGACTGACTTCCTGTTAGAGCTCCACCGTGTGGTCAATCTAAATGTACTTAGCTGGACTGACATCCTGTTAGAGCTCCACCGTGTGGTCAATCTAAATGTGGTTAGCTGGACTGACTTCCTGTTAGAGCTCCACCGTGTGGTCAATCTAAATGTCCTTACATATGTTGTGTTTTGACAGTGGACCAATTTTTGTCACAATACGAATATCCTTGTCTGATTTGTATGCATTTGTGTGTGAGACCACGCCCACGTGAATGTTCATTGGGAAATAGCGGCCATGTTTTTGTTACTAGTATGGAAATTATTGTGTTGATAAACCTTGGTCCATACATGCCACATGTCAAGTTTTGTGCAGATCCGTCAAATCGGTGCGAGAGGAGTAGAGTTTCAAGTGATTTTCACAAAATTCTAAATGGCGGAAAATCCATCAAGGCGGACTTTATGGGTTCTTGGGGGAAATTTGTTCTTTGTGAGGAGAGGGACCTATGGACCAAATTTCATGACTCTAGGTCACACGGGGTGCGGGGGCTGACCTATTAAAGTTAGCATTTTCAATCGATTGTTATAGCGCCACCATGTGGCCAATTGGCATAGTGTTGCATGAGAGGGTGTGGCCTTTACCACGTTGCACAGTCCTGCGCCTTTCATCTCACGGGAATTTATTTTTGTTTTTTCACCAAAACGGCAGAAAAAGAAACATAACAATAATGAATTGGAACAAATATAATAGGGGTTGTATTCTACAATTGGGATACTATTTTATCAGGTTACAACACAGATATACTTCTCTGACCGAATAAACAACGCCACCTTCTGTTCAGATAATGGAATCGTGTGAAGACATAACAAAGCAGAATAAACGGTGCTGATGTGATTAACTCGGGGAACCGAATGAGCGTTTACCGTCTGTTGTGAAGTGTCCTTCACTAGGCTACAGCGCGCGGGTAATGTAGGTTGTGTTACTGAAGACTTGTTCACGTGATCAGGTAGTAAGTTACTTTGTAATATTTCTAAATTAAGGAGAGCCACTAGGAGCTCAGATGCTACAGCCAAGCTGTCTTCATCAGGGTATCAGTAAGTTACTTTGTATCAAGGATGTAGCCAACTGCTTTTTACCAAGGCCTTGTACGCAACACCTACAATATGCTTTCCAGGACAGACTGTTGGATTCGGATTGTATATAGGCTGCTGTTCAGTCGGTATATAGGCTGCTGTTCAGTCGCTGTTTGTGGTCAGATGTGGCCAGACATGACAGACAAGATGGACGCTACGGCTTCTGGAGGCTTACCGTACAATAACAGTGTTGTGTGAACACCGATATCCGTGTTTACGGAGGGGATACCTGCATTCTCTGACTTCACAGTAACAAGGCCTCTTATTCATTCACACATCATAGGCCTGTTTATTAGGCTATTGGACAGCGTGATGAAGAAGAAATAGGAATTCGGCTCAAATATTGTTTATTCCAAATCGGAGTTATGATGTCATTTCCTTTGTAGGCTTCCCCATCGAATAACGGGTGTCGGTTTAGTAGCCTTCAACAGCCTACATCCCCTTAATACTGTATTGTCACAAAGCCGTCCGTTCCAGACAGTGATTAGCAGAATGGCTGATCCAAACAGCAACACGGACGTTATGGCGGGCTACTCCGGTACCACCAGACTAAATGTAGCTGGCAGTGGGTTACCTCGTCGGACCGTGCTGAACTCTCCCACTCCTCCAGGCAGACTGACGTCCCTGCGGTCCCGGGACCTGACTCTGGGCGGGTTCAAAAAGGTGATACCCAATGGGAACACTCATACGGTATATCACAGACTAGGTACTCAACCCATAGAGATAGATAGAGGACTCATCTTTGTATCTGTGCCATCAGGGCCCTGCTCCAGGCATAAGCGGTCGCTTAGGGCCCCAGGCTGCTAAGAGGCCCCAGCCCCCCTACTCAATTAGCCATGTCAGAAGAAAAAAGGCCCCAGCCCCCCTACTCAATTAGCCATGTCAGAAAAAAAAAATGGATTGATAAATTGGCTGGCTAGACTATCTAAACTAATCGTAGCCAAAAATATATATTTTATTTAACTAGGCAAGTCAGTGAAGAACAAATTCATATTTTCAATGACAGCCTTGTTCAGGGGCAGAACGACAAATTTTTATATCTTAACATTAATAAATGTGAACTCGTGGCTGTCAAAGATTGTGTGACACCTTCATATTATGGCATTCCAGTGAAAGAAGAACGTACATATTTAAGCACAACCATCACTAAGGATCAGAAGTCTAGAGGCTTACTACATGTTAACCCTCTTATTAAAAACCCCTAGAAGAAGCTAAATCAATGGAAACAGAGGGACTTATCTTTAAAAGGTAGAGTCCTAATAACCAAGGCTGAAGGTATCTCTAGACTAACATACGGCGCATACTATCTTTATATCTTGACGGTAAAATAAGCAAGGAGATAGACCAGATGCTTTTCAACTCTCTGTGGAGAAACCGTACCCATTACATTAGGAAAACTGTTGTAATGAACACTTATGAGAATGGTGGGCTGAATTTTCTGGACTTTACTACCTTAGATAATACTTTCAAGATCAATTGGATAAAACAATTCCTAAGAAAACCCACTTCTATCTGGAATTTTATTCCTCTTCATGTCTTCTCTACTTTTGGTGGCCTTAACTTCATGTTGTTTTGCAATTATAATATTGCCAAAGTTCCAGTGAAACTTTGTGCTTTTCATCGGCAGGTTTTCTTGTCATGGTAATTAATTTATAAACACAATTTTTCTCCGCACAGATATTATATATGGAATAATCGTGATATATTGTATAAAAATACTTCATTGTTTTTAGAATATTGGTTCCAAAATAATATCCTATCGGTGAGCCAACTGGTAAATGCAGAGGGTATTTTACTCAGTTATAAGGAATTCTTATCACTTTACAAGGTCCCTGTAACACCTAAAGATTTTGCAATTGTTTTAGATGCCATTCCCTCAGGTGTTGCTCTGTTATTCAGGAACGTGTCAAGACCCTCAGAGCCTTTCGTTGGCCCTGTTGACTCAGTAGGAAAGATTTGTTTCTCTTTTGGTCCATTCAACAAGAGAGCGATACGAACCTTGTTTCAGCAGGATGTTGTCATGCCTTATTGGAATGGATTTATCTGTTGGAAAAAGGTTTGGATGTTGCTACACACATATCTACTTAATAACAAAATTAAGGAAGTTTCCTTTAAAATTATTCATAAATATTATCCTGCCAACCACTATATGAAGAAGTTTAAGGAAAACATCAACTCAAATTGCTCCTTTTGTAATGACCACCCAGAAACAGTGTTGCATCTGTTTGGGCATTGTATTCATGTAAGAAAACTGTGGCAAGACATCAGTAGATTTATAATTCAACACATTTATGAAGATTTTACACTATTGTGGAGAGATATACTGCTTGGATTCTTTACATACGATAGAAATAAGCTGAAACATTTTTATGTAATTAATTTCATTATTCTTTTGGCCTGTATTTTAAGACAATTAAATACTCTACGAACAAAAAAGCTGTTAGAATTGTAAGTATGTCCCTTAAGGTCCTTGTGTAATTGTAATGTAATATTGTACCCCCTAGCTCGATTGTCCATTGTATATAATCTATACACACTTGTGTTCCCTCATGTACTTTATGTATTGATTTGTTGTTAATAAAATTAAAAAAGATTCGGGTTAAGTAACCAGTCTACAGTGTAAACGGAAACACAGTGGGTGATGAACAACAGGCAAATAAACAGCTGTCCAGTGTCCTGTCACTGTGTCCAGTGTCCTGTCACTGTGTCCAGTGTCCTGTCACAAGCATTAAACAAAACAGTCATGATATTCAGACAAAAACAGTAGAAATTAATCATTTATATTTTTATTACAGAAAACCTTCGTACCCAATGTCCATTCTCTGAGGAAGAGTAAAGATGAGTGAGTGTTGACGTATTGCTTGAAGACACATTCCATTAGACTACCGAGGATCCCGTTTAGAAGAATACATGTTAACGTTGAACTCCTTCCCCCAGGTTAAAGGAAGAGGCCCATGTTGCACCAAAGAAGGACAGAAGAGTGAGGGAGGAGAGGCACAGGGAGAGGAGAGTGGAGAGAAGAGAGCGCCCCCATCAGACCATTCAGTCCCACTCCATCTTTGAACAGGGTCCTGCAGACACAGTAAAGAAACCAGGTGAATTGGACCTTCTCTGCCAGAAGATGTCTTTACTGTGTGTTAAAGAGGTTATTATTATGATCATTAGAAACGCTTGATCCCAGTGTGTCCTGTCCTCTGTTCTGTGCAGGGGGGTGGAGAGGGACCGACCTTGGAGACAGCAGATCCTCTCCTGTAGCTAAGTGTTTTAAGAAGGAGAGACGTGCCTCAGAGGAAAACGATGATGATATGTTACACAAGCTTCAACGGGATGATGTGAGTAACACAGCCTTAATGACTAGTCAACCTAAAGTACAACACACAGCCTTAATGACTAGTCAACCTATAGTAACACAGCCTTAATGACTAGTCAACCTAAAGTAACACAGCCTTAATGACTAGTCAACCTAAAGTACACACACAGCCTTAATGACTAGTCAACCTATAGTAACACAGCCTTAATGACTAGTCAACCTAAAGTAACACAGCCTTAATGACTAGTCAACCTAAAGTACACACACAGCCTTAATGACTAGTCAACCTAAAGTACACACACAGCCTTAATGACTAGTCAACCTAAAGTAACACAACCTTAATGACTAGTCAACCTAAAGTACACACAGCCTTAATGACTAGTCAACCTAAAGTAACACAGCCTTAATGACTAGTCAACCTAAAGTAACACAACCTTAATGACTAGTCAACCTAAAGTACACACAGCCTTAATGACTAGTCAACCTAAAGTAACACAGCCTTAATGACTAGTCAACCTAAAGTAACACAGCCTTAATGACTAGTCAACCTAAAGTAACACAGCCTTAATGACTAGTCAACCTAAAGTACACACAGCCTTAATGACTAGTCAACCTAAAGTACACACAGCCTTAATGACTAGTTAACCTAAAGTACACACAGCCTTAATGACTAGTCAACCTAAAGTACACACACAGCCTTAATGACTAGTCAACCTAAAGTAACACAGCCTTAATGACTAGTTAACCTAAAGTACACACAGCCTTAATGACTAGTTAACCTAAAGTACACACACAGCCTTAATGACTAGTCCCGTTCTTTTCTGTTCCGACCAGCAATATAAAAGTTCTGAACTGGTTCGAACCAAAGAAAAGTACCGGTTGATATCGTTCCTTTTTAAACCTACTTCACCAATCATGCAGTGCAGGTAGAGCAGCTTGTTATGGAGCTAGAAAGCTATAGCTCAGTGAGTTGTTTACTACTTTGAACTTCAGAGTTGGTTTAACGTTGGACCAGAGAAGCTAGTTAAAAAGCTTGTGAGTGCAGAGCAGCACCAGAATGCAAATCACGTCTTACCTTTCTGTTGTTAATAAATCCAATGTGAAATGTGATAACTATAGTATCCCTAACTAGCATTGAAAAAGTCATTCCATTCTTCTCAAATTAAAAATCTCTCCCCGCATCTTCTGAATCATGCTTGTAACGTTAGTAGGTTACAGCAATGCTTTTGGAGGGCGAGGGGCAGGTAGCCTACACGCACACACAATGGTAACGATTTTTAGCTGGCAGGCAGACGCTGGAAGAAGTTTCTGATTGACAGAGGGATAACGTTATTAACTGGTTCCCATTTGTTTAACATAACAGTTCTGTTCCGGGAACAGTATAGATCACTTTCGTTCCCGGTTCTGATTCTGTTCATAGAAACATGTAGTTATTTCCATGAACCGGTTCCAACCCCTGATTGAAATGCATATATTTATTTAAACCTCACACTTTTTCCCCCATGTAGTTTTTGGATGATCCTGGTTTGAAAAATGATGCCAAGAACAAGCCGATTCAACTGCCACTGTATCAATCCATCAACTTCCTGATAACAGAGGCAACAACTCCATGTAAGTAGACACAGTGCCTTCAGAAAGTATTCATACCCCTTGACTTGTTCCACATTGTGTTACAGCCTGAATTAAAAATGGATTAAAATCATTTTTAGATTTCAAAATGTATCGAAAATTAAATATATCTAATTTACATAAGTAGTCACACCCTTGAGTCAATACATGTTAGAATCACCTTTGGCAGTGTCTCTAAAAGCTTTGCACACCTGGATTGTACAATCTTTTCATTCTTTTAAAAAAATTGCTCAAGCTCTGTCAAGTTGGTTGTTGATCATTGCAAGATAGCCATTTGCCATAGATTTTCAAGGCGACTTAGTTTTTTGAATTAACTCGGCCACTCAGGAACATTCAATGTCATCTTGGTAAACAACCCCAGTGTATATTTGGCCTTGTGTTTTAGGGTTTTGTCCAGCTGAAAGGTGAACTGTTTCCAGTATCTGTTGGAAAGCAGACTGAACCAGGTTTTCCTCTAGGGTTTTGTCCTGCTAAAAGGTGAATTGTTTCGAGTATCTGTTGGAAAGCAGACTGAACCAGGTTTTCCTCTGTGCAGGTAGAGATAAGAGTACATGGTCATTAAGGCTAGATTGTTCTTCAAGATGATCATAGATGAGCAGCAGGGTCAAATAATCAGTGGTTGTAGAGTGTGCAACAGGTCAGCACCTCAGGAGTAAATGTCAGTTGACTTTCCATAGCCGAGCATTCAGGGGTCGAGACAGCAGTTACGGTAGCGAGAGACAGGAAACCGCAGGTCTGGAAAAAGGTAGCACGTCCGGTGAACAGATCAGGGTTCCATAGCCGCAGGCAGAACAGCGGAAACTGGATCAGCAGCACGACCTGGGGGAGAGGGGACAGCCAGGAGTTGTCAGGCATGGTCCTCGGGCAGAGAGAGATGGCAGAATCAGAGGGAGCATACTTAAGATCACACAGGACACCCAGAGAAGACAGGATAGGACAGACTGACCCTAGCCCCCCGACACCAGAGAAGACAGGATAGGACAGACTGACCCTAGCCCCCCGACACCAGAGAAGACAGGATAGGACAGACTGACCCTAGCCCCCCGACACCCAGAGAAGACAGGATAGGTCAGACTGACCCTAGCCCCCCGACACTGGGGACTGAGGGGGGGGCAACCAGGCAGGATATAACTCCACCCACTTTGCCAAAGCACAGCCCCCCCAACATCAGAGGGACATCGACAGACCACCAACGTACTACCCTGAGACAAGGAGGAGCCCACAAAGATGTCACCCAAGACCAGAGAGGAAGGATCATGTCAGTGACTCAACCCACTCAAGTCAAGTATAGTGAAAAAAGCCTGGCAAGACGCTCAGACCCCGTAACGGTGGAGGAGACTCCTGGGAAGGCTCAGACCCCGTAACGGTGGAGGAGACTCCTGGGAAGGCCCAGACCCCGTAACGGTGGAGGAGACTCCTGGGAAGGCCCAGACCCCGTAACGGTGGAGGAGACTCCTGGGAAGGCCCAGACCCCGTAACGGTGGAGGAGACTCCTGGGAAGGCTCAGACCCCGTAACGGTGGAGGAGACTCCTGGGAAGGCCCAGCTCAGGCCCCGTAACGGTGGAGGAGACTCCTGGGAAGGCTCAGACCCCGTAACGGTGGAGGAGACTCCTGGGAAGGCCCAGACCCCGTAACGGTGGAGGAGACTCCTGGGAAGGCTCAGACCCCGTAACGGTGGAGGAGACTCCTGGGAAGGCCCAGACCCCGTAACGGTGGAGGAGACTCCTGGGAAGGCTCAGACCCCGTAACGGTGGAGGAGACTCCTGGGAAGGCCCAGACCCCGTAACGGTGGAGGAGACTCCTGGGAAGGCTCAGGCCCCGTAACGGTGGAGGAGACTCCTGGGAAGGCTCAGACCCCGTAACGGTGGAGGAGACTCCTGGGAAGGCCCAGACCCCGTAACGGTGGAGGAGACTCCTGGGAAGGCCCAGACCCCGTAACGGTGGAGGAGACTCCTGGGAAGGCTCAGACCCCGTAACGGTGGAGGAGACTCCTGGGAAGGCCCAGACCCCGTAACGGTGGAGGAGACTCCTGGGAAGGCTCAGGCCCCGTAACGGTGGAGGAGACTCCTGGGAAGGCTCAGACCCCGTAACGGTGGAGGAGACTCCTGGGAAGGCTCAGACCCCGTAACGGTGGAGGAGACTCCTGGGAAGGCTCAGACCCCGTAACGGTGGAGGAGACTCCTGGGAAGGCTCAGGCCCCGTAACGGTGGAGGAGACTCCTGGGAAGGCTCAGACCCCGTAACGGTGGAGGAGACTCCTGGGAAGGCCCAGACCCCGTAACGGTGGAGGAGACTCCTGGGAAGGCTCAGGCCCCGTAACGGTGGAGGAGACTCCTGGGAAGGCTCAGGCCCCGTAACGGTGGAGGAGACTCCTGGGAAGGCTCAGGCCCCGTAACGGTGGAGGAGACTCCTGGGAAGGCTCAGACCCCGTAACGGTGGAGGAGACACCTGGGAAGGCTCAGGCCCCGTAACGGTGGAGGAGACTCCTGGGAAGGCTCAGACCCCGTAACGGTGGAGGAGACTCCTGGGAAGGCCCAGGCCCCGTAACGGTGGAGGAGACTCCTGGGAAGGCCCAGACCCCGTAACGGTGGAGGAGACTCCTGGGAAGGATCAGGCTCTGACTCGTTGCTTAGTGGGGAAAACCGGTTGAATGTTTCTCATCGGCTGAATGAGCGACACCAGTCTAGCATGTGGACAGCATTTCTTTCCAGAATCCATGTTGTTGCCTGGCTGTGCAGAGGATTAACACCACTACCTGTATTTACACAGACACCATCATCCTTTCCTCCACTTTAATCGTCCTTGGTCTAACTATTGCATCTGAAGCAGAGTTCACAACCCAGAGATCCTCCTGTATATTTCTGAGGACAGCGACTGCAGTGAGACGGCATCATGTTACTCAGCTTCTCCGTCTGGAGGAGGTCCTGCAGATCCATGCCAGATGAAACGTTTCCATCCCGGACGCTTTTGGAAGAAGAGGGAGAACAAAACTAGGACGTTGGTAAAGTTGTCAACGCCAGTTTGATTAAACTAACAGGAAGAGAGTGAAAGGATCAACAAACAGCAGCAGAGACAACGGGGAAGTCCATTGTTCAGCACATTTTTACTCCTGAACTTATTTAGGCCAATACAAAAGGGTTGAAAACTTATTCACTCAAGACATTTCAGCTTTTCATTTGTTAATTTCTACAAACTTAATTCCATTTTGACATTATGGGGTATTGAGTGTAGGCCAGTGACACAATCTCATTGAATCCATTTATAATTCCGTCTGTAACAACACAATGAGGAATAAGTCAAAGTGGTGTTTCCTGAAGGCCCTGGATGCACAACACAGTATGTAGACAGACATGCACATACATGGGGGGTATATGGAGGTGCACAGACTCAATACATAAAGACATGATACATGCGTCTTGTCAATCCAAACTGGTTCCCAGGTAGCTGATGGTCCTGTGTTTGTTGCCCTACAGCATTCAGAGCCCCTGCTACTACTAACCCACACCTGCCCCTTCAGTATGGAGCAAGACATCAGTACGGACCAGGCCAGGGGGTCCTGAGCCCAGACCAGATCCCTCAGCACGGACCAGGCCAGGGGGTCCTGAGCCCAGACCAGATCCCTCAGTACGGACCAGGCCAGGGGGTCCTGAGCCCAGACCAGCCCTCTGTAGCAGATCTCTTCCATCAGCTGACGGTTTCAGAGACAGAAGAGTTGCTGTTCATCCAGCTTCCTGATATTATCCCTGGCCAGCCAACCACAGCCACCGGCCAGCCAACCACAGCCACCGGCCAGCCAATCACAGCCCCAGAAAAAAATGGTAAAAAAGACTCCAAGTCCGACAGCAAGCGCTCCTCTCACATTAAAGCACCAGTGAGTAACGACCACCTTCTATCCTTATGTTCTACCGTCCACTTCACTCTAACAGAGAAACATTTCACACTAAGGTCTACATTTGTTGTATTCCATGTTCTCCCTCAGGACCCTGCTAGAGACAGTGTTCCCATCCGGTCAGAGTTCTCCTGACCCCTGACCCTCCTCAGGACCCTGCTAGAGACAGTGTTCCCATCCAGTCAGAGTTCCCCTAACCCCTGACCCTAAAGGCCATGTTCTCCCTCAGGACCCTGCTAGAGACAGTGTTCCCATCCGGTCAGAGTTCTCCTGACCCCTGACCCTCCTCAGGACCCTGCTAGAGACAGTGTTCCCATCCGGTCAGAGTTCTCCTGACCCCTGACCCTCCTCAGGACCCTGCTAGAGACAGCGTTCCCATCCGGTCAGAGTTCTCCTAACCCCTGACCCTTGACCCTAAGGCCATGTTCTCCCTCAGGACCCTGCTAGAGACAGTGTTCCCATCCGGTCAGAGTTCTCCTGACCCCTGACCCTCCTCAGGACCCTGCTAGAGACAGCGTTCCCATCCTGTCAGAGTTCTCCTAACCCCTGACCCTTGACCCTAAGGCCATGTTCTCCCTCAGGACCCTGCTAGAGACAGTGTTCCCATCCGGTCAGAGTTCTCCTGACCCCTGACCCTAAAGGCCATGTTCTCCCTCAGGACCCTGCTAGAGACAGTGTTCCCATCCAGTCAGAGTTCTCCTAACCCCTGACCCTAACGGCCATGTTCTTCCACAGGACCCTGCTGGTCAAGACGTTCCTGTCCTGTCAGAGTTCACAGAGGGCTTTCTGGGTAAACTACAGATCAGGAAGTCTGGCAAGGTGCAGCTGGTGCTGGGAGACATCACTATGGACGTTTCAGAGGGAGCGGCCTTCTCTTTCCTACAGGTCCGTTAATATAATAGACATATTACAGGGTTAGATGGTGTTGAGGAACATCACCATGGACGTCTCAGAGGGAGCTGCCTTCTCTTTCCTACAGGTCCGTTAATATAATAGACATATTACAGGGTTAGATGGTGTTGAGGAACATCACTATGGACGTATCAGAGGGAGCGGCCTTCTCTTTCCTACAGGTCCGTTAATATAATAGACATATTACAGGGTTAGATGGTGTTGAGGAACATCACTATGGACGTCTCAGAGGGAGCGGCCTTCTCTTTCCTACAGGTCCGTTAATATAATAGACATATTACAGGGTTAGATGGTGTTGAGGAACATCACTATGGACGTCTCAGAGGGAGCTCTCCTGTTTAGTCCTCAAGAACCACATAGTCCTGATTCACTGTGATCCAGGATGTGTTTAGTCCTCAAGAACCACATAGTCCTGATTCACTGTGATCCAGGATGTGTTTAGTCCTAAAGAACCACATAGTCCTGATTCACTGTGATCCAGGATGTGTTTAGTCCTTAAGAGCCACGTAGTCCTGTAGTCCAGGATGTGTTTAGTCCTGATTCACTGTGATCCAGGATGTGTTTAGTCCTAAAGAACCACATAGTCCTGATTCACTGTGATCCAGGATGTGTTTAGTCCTAAAGAACCACATAGTCCTGATTCACTGTGATCCAGGATGTGTTTAGTCCTAAAGAACCACATAGTCCTGATTCACTGTGATCCAGGATGTAAAGACAATGTCTTAGGGTCAGACAATGAGGGGCTAAATCATCTGTTTTTTCTCCCACAGCAACTGGTGTCTGTGCGTCTGTCTGAGGGCCTGACTGGAGACATGAGTATCCTGGGGAACATCAAGCACAAGCTGGTCTGCTCTCCAGACTTCCAGGCTCTGCTACAGGAGCCGTCACCTGACCACTCAGCACCTCTCTAACTTATACAGTTCACCTTTTTCAGCATTAATGTGTAGATATTGTACAGTTTTATTATACGATGTGAGCATTAAGTGTGTAGACATTGTACATAGTTTACTTTCATCATACAGCGTTTATGGACCTTGTCGATTTCCTCCCAACTTGTTTTCACTGTATAAACATTGTGTATAATATGAAGTGTCCTTTTTTTTATGTACGTAAATGTTTATTTAATAAAGATTAAATACAAAACATGAGGCAACTTCTCCGCAGGTAAAAACGAATAGTCTACAAACAAAGTCACTGGTATGTCAACACTCAGCCGGCAAGTCTCTTAACAAAGACTATATCTAGTATAGACTAGCCTGTACAGTACGTAATGCATAGAGACAGTATATACAGAACGTGGCCCTGGCGACAGGAACTTCAACATCATTCATCTTTTCATAGTAGAAAGAACACTGCTTTGTGACATCATAGTGAATTCTCATTCTGAACTGTCGGTTGAGAATGTTTCATGATCTTTCACAGACTGATGAAGGGTCTTTCACAGTTTGAGGCGCTACGAGCATTGATAGGACTATGAACAACTGATAAACAAAGTGTATTTTATTTGGGACGGTAACTTGCCTTTATAACAGCACCCTTCCTCTCCAGAACAACTCAGGCCTTTTTCCCGCTCCTCACTGTCTTAGCTTCTGCAGATTTAGTTTTCACCACTTTCACTTTGGGTTTCTGTTTGCCTCCTTTAGTAACTGTTTTTTTCTTGTGGGTCTTTTTCCGTCTGATCAGGTCCTCCCGTCCGATATCCATCATGTGTTCCTCCCAGGACTTCATCTCAGTCGTATAGCGCACCTTATCATCCTCCGCCAGATGCATGTAAACCTGCAGAGCACACATCAGAGTCAGTTAGTCATGTAGACCTGAAACATCACAGAGTCAGTCTAGTAGTTAGTCATGTAGACCTGAAACATCACAGAGTCAGTCTAGTAGTTAGTCATGTAGACCTGAAACATCACAGAGTCAGTTAGTCATGTAGACCTGAAACATCACAGAGTCAGTCTAGTAGTTAGTCATGTAGACCTGAAACATCACAGAGACAGTCTAGTAGTTAGTCATGTAGACCTGAAACATCACAGAGTCAGTTAGTCATGTAGACCTGAAACATCACAGAGTCAGTCTAGTAGTTAGTCATGTAGACCTGAAACATCACAGAGACAGTCTAGTAGTTAGTCATGTAGACCTGAAACATCACAGAGACAGTCTAGTAGTTAGTCATGTAGACCTGAAACATCACAGAGTCAGTCTAGTAGTTAGTCATGTAGACCTGAAACATCACAGAGTCAGTCTAGTAGTTAGTCATGTAGACCTGAAACATCACAGAGACAGTCTAGTAGTTAGTCATGTAGACCTGAAACATCACAGAGTCAGTCTAGTAGTTAGTCATGTAGACCTGAAACATCACAGAGACAGTCTAGTAGTTAGTCATGTAGACCTGAAACATCACAGAGTCAGTCTAGTAGTTAGTCATGTAGACCTGAAACATCACAGAGTCAGTCTAGTAGTTAGTCATGTAGACCTGAAACATCACAGAGTCAGTCTAGTAGTTAGTCATGTAGACCT
The DNA here is from genome assembly GCF_045679555.1 of Salvelinus alpinus. Lineage (NCBI taxonomy): Eukaryota > Metazoa > Chordata > Actinopteri > Salmoniformes > Salmonidae > Salvelinus > Salvelinus alpinus. The sequence continues at coordinate 109,510,308 of NC_092088.1, forward strand.
GAAACATCACAGAGTCAGTCTAGTAGTTAGTCATGTAGACCTGAAACATCACAGAGTCAGTCTAGTAGTTAGTCATGTAGACCTGAAACATCACAGAGTCAGTTAGTCATGTAGACCTGAAACATCACAGAGTCAGTTAGTCATGTAGACCTGAAACATCACAGAGTCAGTTAGTCATGTAGACCTGAAACATCACAGAGACAGTCTAGTAGTTAGTCATGTAGACCTGAAACATCACAGAGTCAGTTAGTCATGTAGACCTGAAACATCACAGAGTCAGTTAGTCATGTAGACCTGAAACATCAGAGAGTCAGTTAGCCTAGTAATTAAAAAGCAATGTCCTCCAAATCAAGGTTTCACAATTAATGGCATCCCTACAGATTATTGTAAATAACATCTACCAAAATTAAACCAGGAATTACATTCCACTTATCTAAGTCTTGAGGAACTTAATTGAGCCATTACATCACTTCCTGTTTCACTAGGGTATAAAAATGAGGTAACATGCATGCAATATCCCTTTGTCATCCAACACCATGAATAAAACAAAAGACCTGGCAGTTTAAAGAGACAGACGGTCGTAGACCTTCAAAAATCTGGTCATGGATACACAAGAAGATCCACAAACGATTGAATATACCACTGAGCACTGTCAGGGCAATTATTAAAACATTCAAAAGATAACTTTTGAAAACCTCAAGGGTAGAGGACGCAAATGCATTTTGCCCCCCAGGATAGGGAGGAGGATGGTGAGAGACAGTCCCCCATATGTATATAACTACATCTATACCACCACCACCACCACCATATGTATATAACTACATCTATACCACCACCACCACCATATGTATATAACTACATCTATACCACCACCACCATATGTATATAACTACATCTATACCACCACCACCACCATATGTATATAACTACATCTATACCACCATCACCACCATATGTATATAACTACATCTATACCACCACCACCACCACCATATGTATATAACTACATCTATACCACCACCACCATATGTATATAACTACATCTATACCACCACCACCACCATATGTATATAACTACATCTATACCACCACCACCACCACCATATGTATATAACTACATCTATACCACCACCACCACCATATGTATATAACTACATCTATACCACCACCACCATATGTATATAACTACATCTATACCACCACCACCACCATATGTATATAACTACATCTATACCACCACCACCATATGTATATAACTACATCTATACCACCACCACCACCATATGTATATAACTACATCTATACCACCACCACCACCATATGTATATAACTACATCTATACCACCACCATATGTATATAACTACATCTATACCACCACCACCACCATATGTATATAACTACATCTATACCACCACCACCACCATATGTATATAACTACATCTATACCACCACCACCACCATATGTATATAACTACATCTATACCACCACCACCATATGTATATAACTACATCTATACCACCACCACCACCATATGTATATAACTACATCTATACCACCACCACCATATGTATATAACTACATCTATACCACCACCACCATATGTATATAACTACATCTATACAACCACCACCATATGTATATAACTACATCTATACCACCACCATATGTATATAACTACATCTATACAACCACCACCATATGTATATAACTACATCTATACCACCACCACCACCACCATATGTATATAACTACATCTATACCACCACCACCACCATATGTATATAACTACATCTATACCACCTCCACCATATGTATATAACTACATCTATACCACCACCATATGTATATAACTACATCTATACCACCACCACCATATGTATATAACTACATCTATACCACCACCATATGTATATAACTACATCTATACCACCACCACCACCATATGTATATAACTACATCTATACCACCACCACCATATGTATATAACTACATCTATACCACCACCACCACCATATGTATATAACTACATCTATACCACCACCACCATATATATATATATATAACTACATCTATACCACCACCACCATATGTATATAACTACATCTACACCACCACCACATGTATATAACTACATCTATACCACCACCACCACCATATGTATATAACTACATCTATACCACCACCACCACCATATGTATATAACTACATCTATACCACCACCACCACCATATGTATATAACTACATCTATACCACCACCACCACCATATGTATATAACTACATCTATACCACCACCACCACCACCATATGTATATAACTACATCTATACCACCACCACCATATGTATATAACTACATCTATACCACCACCACCACCATATGTATATAACTACATCTATACCACCACCACCATATGTATATAACTACATCTATACAACCACCACCATATGTATATAACTACATCTATACCACCACCATATGTATATAACTACATCTATACCACCACCACCATATGTATATAACTACATCTATACCACCACCACCATTTGTATATAACTACATCTATACAACCACCACCATATGTATATAACTACATCTATACCACCACCATATGTATATAACTACATCTATACCACCACCACCATATATATATATAACTACATCTATACCACCACCACCATATGTATATAACTACATCTATACCACCACCACCACCATATGTATATAACTACATCTATACCACCACCATATGTATATAACTACATCTATACCACCACCACCACCATATGTATATAACTACATCTATACCACCACCACCACCATATGTATATAACTACATCTATACCACCACCACCACCATATGTATATAACTACATCTATACCACCACCACCACCATATGTATATAACTACATCTATACCACCACCACCATATGTATATAACTACATCTATACCACCACCACCACCATATGTATATAACTACATCTATACCACCACCACCACCATATGTATATAACTACATCTATACCACCACCACCACCATATGTATATAACTACATCTATACCACCACCACCATATGTATATAACTACATCTATACCACCACCACCACCATATGTATATAACTACATCTATACCACCACCACCACCATATGTATATAACTACATCTATACCACCACCACCACCATATGTATATAACTACATCTATACCACCACCACCACCATATGTATATAACTACATCTATACCACCACCACCACCATATGTATATAACTACATCTATACAACCACCACCATATGTATATAACTACATCTATACCACCACCACCACCATATGTATATAACTACATCTATACCACCACCACCACATGTATATAACTACATCTATACCACCACCACCACCACCATATGTATATAACTACATCCACCATCATATGTATATAACTACATCTATACCACCACCACCACCATATGTATATAACTACATCTATACCACCACCACCACCATATGTATATAACTACATCTATACCACCACCACCATCATATGTATATAACTACATCTATACCACCACCACCATATGTATATAACTACATCTATACCACCACCACCACCATATGTATATAACTACATCTATACCACCACCACCATATGTATATAACTACATCTATACCACCACCACCACCATATGTATATAACTACATCTATACCACCACCACCATCATATGTATATAACTACATCTATACCACCACCACCATATGTATATAACTACATCTATACCACCACCACCATATGTATATAACTACATCTATACCACCACCACCACCATATGTATATAACTACATCTATACCACCACCACCATATGTATATAACTACATCTATACCACCACCACCACCATATGTATATAACTACATCTATACCACCACCACCACCATATGTATATAACTACATCTATACCACCACCATATGTATATAACTACATCTATACCACCACCATATGTATATAACTACATCTATACCACCACCACCACCACCATATGTATATAACTACATCTATACCACCACCATATGTATATAACTACATCTATACCACCTCCACCACCATATGTATATAACTACATCTATACCACCACCACCATATGTATATAACTACATCTATACCACCACCATATGTATATAACTACATCTATACCACCACCACCACCATATGTATATAACTACATCTATACCACCACCACCACCATATGTATATAACTACATCTATACCACCACCATAAGTATATAACTACATCTATACCACCACCACCACCATATGTATATAACTACATCTATACCACCACCACATGCCTATAACTACATCTATACCACCACCACCATCATATGTATATAACTACATCTATACCACCACCATATGTATATAACTACATCTATACCACCACCACCATATGTATATAACTACATCTATACCACCACCACCACCACCATATGTATATAACTACATCTATACCACCACCACCACCATATGTATATAACTACATCTATACCACCACCATATGTATATAACTACATCTATACCACCACCACCATATGTATATAACTACATCTATACCACCACCACCATCATATGATTATAACTACATCTATACCACCACCATATGTATATAACTACATCTATACCACCACCACCATATGTATATAACTACATCTATACCACCACCACCACCACCACCATATGTATATAACTACATCTATACCACCACCACCACCATATGTATATAACTACATCTATACCACCACCATATGTATATAACTACATCTATACCACCACCATATGTATATAACTACATCTATACCACCACCACCACCATATGTATATAACTACATCTATACCACCACCATATGTATATAACTACATCTATACCACCACCATATGTATATAACTACATCTATACCACCACCACTATATGTATATAACTACATCTATACCACCACCATATGTATATAACTACATCTATACCACCACCACCATATGTATATAACTACATCTATACCACCACCACCACCATATGTATATAACTACATCTATACCACCACCACCACCATATGTATATAACTACATCTATACCACCACCACCACCATATGTATATAACTACATCTATACCACCACCATATGTATATAACTACATCTATACCACCACCACCACCATATGTATATAACTACATCTATACCACCACCACCACCATATGTATATAACTACATCTATACCACCACCACCATATGTATATAACTACATCTATACCACCACCACCATATGTATATAACTACATCTATACCACCACCACCATATGTATATAACTACATCTATACCACCACCATATGTATATAACTACATCTATACCACCACCATATGTATATAACTACATCTATACCACCACCATATGTATATAACTACATCTATACCACCATCATATGTATATAACTACATCTATACCACCACCACCATATGTATATAACTACATCTATACCACCACCACCATATGTATATAACTACATCTATACCACCACCACCATATGTATATAACTACATCTATACCACCACCACCAGCACCATATGTATATAACTACATCTATACCACCACGATATGTATATAACTACATCTATACCACCACCATATGTATATAACTACATCTATACCACCACCACCACCATATGTATATAACTACATCTATACCACCACCACCATATGTATATAACTACATCTATACCACCACCATATGTATATAACTACATCTATACCACCACCATATGCATATAACTACATCTATACCACCACCACCACCACCACCACCACCATATGTATATAACTACATCTATACCACCACCATATGTATATAACTACATCTATACCACCACCATTTGTATATAACTACATCTATACAACCACCACCATATGTATATAACTACATCTATACCACCACCACCATATGTATATAACTACATCTATACCACCACCACCATATGTATATAACTACATCTATACCACCACCACCATATGTATATAACTACATCTATACCACCACCACCATATGTATATAACTACATCTATACCACCACCACCATATGTATATAACTACATCTATACCACCACCACCACCATATGTATATAACTACATCTATACCACCACCACCATATGTATATAACTACATCTATACCACCACCACCATATGTATATAACTACATCTATACCACCACCACCACCATATGTATATAACTACATCTATACCACCACCACCATATGTATATAACTACATCTATACAACCACCATATGTATATAACTACATCTATACCACCACCACCACCACCATATGTATATAACTACATCTATACCACCACCACCACCATATGTATATAACTACATCTATACCACCACCACCACCATATGTATATAACTACATCTATACCACCACCATATGTATATAACTACATCTATACCACCACCACCACCATATATATATAACTACATCTATACCACCACCACCATATGTATATAACTACATCTACAGTGTATTCGGAAAGTATTCAGACCCATTGACTTTTTCCACATTGTTACTACAACTTGATTGGAGTCCACCTGTGGTCAATTCAATTGATTGGACGTGATTTGGAAAGGCACACCTGTCTATATAAAAGGTCCCACAGTCGACACTGCATGTCAGTGCAAAAACCAAGCCATGAGGTCGAAAGAATTGTCCGTAGAGCTCAGAGACAGGATTGTGTCGAGGCATAGATCTGGGGAAGGGTACCAAAAACCTTCTGCAGCTTTGAAAGTCCCCAAGAACACAGCGGCCTCCATCATTCTTAAATGGAAGAAGTTTGGAACCATAAAGACTCTTCCTAGAGCTGGCCACCCAGCCAAACTGAGCAATGGGTGGAGAAGGGCCTTGGTCAGGGAGGTGACCAAGAACCCGATGGTCACTCTGACAGAGCTCCTCTGTGGAGATGGGAGAACCTTCCAGAAAGACAACCATCTCTACAGCACTCCACCAATCAGGCCTTTATGGTAGAGTGGCCAGACGGAAGCCACTCCTCAGTAAAAAGTACATGACAGCCCACTTGGAACTTGCAAAAAGGAACCTAAATTACTCTCAGACCATGAGAAACAAGAATGTCTCTAGTCTGATGAAACCAAGATTGAACTCTTTGGCCTGAATGCCAAGCGTCACATCTGGAGGAAACCTGGCACCATCCCTACGGTGAAGCACGGTGGCGGCAGCAGTCAGGATCGAGGCAAAGATGAACGGAGGAAAGTACAGAGAGATCCTTGATGAAAACGTTACGAATGCACTGTATATCAAACACTTCATTCCACCTACTTGTTTCTGTGAGGTTGACAGTTTGGTCCAGTCCTCTTGCAGCATCTTCATCTTGTCCTGAGGGGGAAAAAGGTGACAGTGTCATAGCAGCATTATAACAGGTGCCAGTGTCACAGCAGCATTATAACAGGTGCCAGTGTTATAGCAGCATTATAACAGGTGCCAGTGTTACAGCAGCATTATAACAGGTATTACAGCAGCATTATAACAGGTATTACAGCAGCATTATAACAGGTGCCAGTGTTACAGCAGCATTATAACAGGTGCCAGTGTTACAGCAGCATTATAACAGGTGCCAGTGTTACAGCAGCATTATAACAGGTGCCAGTGTTACAGCAGCATTATAACAGGTGCCAGTGTTACAGCAGCATTATAACAGGTGACAGTGTTACAGCAGCAATATAACAGGTGACAGTGTTATAGCAGCATTATAACAGGTAACAGTATTATTATATTATCGTCCCTCTGGACTCCTCGGTCCTAACCCGCGCGGTCGTCCCGCTGGACTCCTCGGTCCTAACACGCGCGGTCGTCCCGCTGGACTCCTCGGTCCTAACACGCGCGGTCGTCCCGCTGGACTCCTCGGTCCTAACACGCGCGGTCGTCCCGCTGGACTCCTCGGTCCTAACCCGCGCGGTCAGCATTATAACAGGTGCCAGTGTTACAGCAGCATTATAACAGGTGCCAGTGTCACAGCAGCATTATAACAGGTGCCAGTGTTATAGCAGCATTATAACAGGTGCCAGTGTTACAGCAGCATTATAACAGGTATTACAGCAGCATTATAACAGGTATTACAGCAGCATTATAACAGGTGCCAGTGTTACAGCAGCATTATAACAGGTGCCAGTGTTACAGCAGCATTATAACAGGTGCCAGTGTTACAGCAGCATTATAACAGGTGCCAGTGTTACAGCAGCATTATAACAGGTGCCAGTGTTACAGCAGCATTATAACAGGTGACAGTGTTACAGCAGCATTATAACAGGTGACAGTGTTACAGCAGCAATATAACAGGTGACAGTGTTATAGCAGCATTATAACAGGTAACAGTATTATTATATTATCGTCCCTCTGGACTCCTCGGTCCTAACCCGCGCGGTCGTCCCGCTGGACTCCTCGGTCCTAACCCGCGCGGTCGTCCCTCTGGACTCCTCGGTACTAACCTGGACTCCTCGGTCCTAACCCGCGCGGTCGTCCCTCTGGACTCCTCGGTACTAACCTGGACTCCTCGGTCCTAACCCGCGCGGTCGTCCCGCTGGACTCCTCGGTCCTAACCCGCGCGGTCGTCCCGCTGGACTCCTCGGTACTAACCCGCGCGGTCGTCCCGCTGGACTCCTCGGTACTGTCCCGCTGGACTCCTCGGTACTAACCCGCGCGGTCGTCCCGCTGGATTCCTCGTTACTGTCCCGCTGGACTCCTCGGTACTAACCCGCGCGGTCGTCCCGCTGGAATCCTCGGTACTAACCCGCGCGGTCGTCCCGCTGGACTCCTCGGTACTAACCCGCGCGGTCGTCCCTCGGGGCTCCTCGGTACTAACCCGCGCGGTCGTCCCTCTGGACTCCTCGGTACTGTCCCGCTGGACTCCTCGGTACTAACCCGCGCGGTCGTCCCGCTGGACTCCTCGGTACTAACCCGCGCGGTCGTCCCTCTGGACTCCTCGGTACTAACCCGCGCGGTCGTCCCTCTGGACTCCTCGGTACTAACCCGCGCGGTCGTCCCGCTGGACTCCTCGGTCCTAACCCGCGCGGTCGTCCCGCTGGACTCCTCGGTACTGTCCCGCTGGACTCCTCGGTACTAACCCGCGCGGTCGTCCCGCTGGACTCCTCGGTACTATCCCGCGCGGTCGTCCCGCTGGACTCCTCGGTACTAACCCGCGCGGTCGTCCCGCTGGACTCCTCGGTACTAACCCGCGCGGTCGTCCCTCTGGACTCCTCGGTACTAACCCGCGCGGTCGTCCCGCTGGACTCCTCGGTCCTAACCCGCGCGGTCGTCCCGCTGGACTCCTCGGTACTGTCCCGCTGGACTCCTCGGTACTAACCCGCGCGGTCGTCCCGCTGGACTCCTCGGTACTATCCCGCGCGGTCGTCCCGCTGGACTCCTCGGTACTAACCCGCGCGGTCGTCCCGCTGGACTCCTCGGTACTAACCCGCGCGGTCGTCCCGCTGGACTCCTCGGTCCTAACCCGCGCGGTCGTCCCTCTGGACTCCTCGGTACTAACCCGCGCGGTCGTCCCGCTGGACTCCTCGGTACTAACCCGCGCGGTCGTCCCGCTGGACTCCTCGGTCCTAACCCGCACGGTCGTCCCGCTGGACTCCTCGGTCCTAACCCGCGCGGTCGTCCCGCTGGACTCCTCGGTACTGTCCAGCGCGGTCGTCCCGCTGGACTCCTCGGTACTAACCCGCGCGGTCGTCCCGCTGGACTCCTCGGTACTAACCCGCGCGGTCGTCCCGCTGGACTCCTCGGTACTAACCCGCGCGGTCGTCCCGCTGGACTCCTCGGTACTAACCCGCGCGGTCGTCCCTCTGGACTCCTCGGTACTAACCCGCGCGGTCGTCCCTCTGGACTCCTCGGTACTGTCCCGCTGGACTCCTCGGTACTAACCCGCGCGGTCGTCCCGCTGGACTCCTCGGTACTAACCCGCGCGGTCGTCCCGCTGGACTCCTCGGTCCTAACCCGCGCGGTCGTCCCGCTGGACTCCTCGGTACTGTCCCGCGCGGTCGTCCCGCTGGACTCCTCGGTACTGTCCCGCTGGACTCCTCGGTACTAACCCGCGCGGTCGTCCCGCTGGACTCCTCGGTCCTAACCCGCGCGGTCGTCCCTCTGGACTCCTCGGTACTAACCCGCGCGGTCGTCCCGCTGGACTCCTCGGTACTAACCCGCGCGGTCGTCCCGCTGGACTCCTCGGTCCTAACCCGCGCGGTCGTCCCGCTGGACTCCTCGGTCCTAACCCGCGCGGTCGTCCCTCTGGACTCCTCGGTCCTAACCCGAGCGGTCGTCCCGCTGGACTCCTCGGTACTAACCTGGACTCCTCGGTCCTAACCCGCGCGGTCGTCCCGCTGGACTCCTCGGTCCTAACCCGCGCGGTCGTCCCGCTGGACTCCTCGGTCCTAACCCGCGCGGTCGTCCCTCTGGACTCCTCGGTACTAACCTGGACTCCTCGGTCCTAACCCGCGCGGTCGTCCCGCTGGACTCCTCGGTCCTAACCCGCGCGGTCGTCCCGCTGGACTCCTCGGTACTAACCCGCGCGGTCGTCCCTCTGGACTCCTCGGTACTAACCCGCGCGGTCGTCCCTCTGGACTCCTCGGTACTGTCCCGCTGGACTCCTCGGTACTAACCCGCGCGGTCGTCCCTCTGGACTCCACTCGGTACTAACCCGCGCGGTCGTCCCTCTGGACTCCTCGGTACTAACCCGCGCGGTCGTCCCTCTGGACTCCTCGGTACTAACCCGCGCGGTCGTCCCTCTGGACTCCTCGGTATTAACCCGCGCGGTCGTCCCTCTGGACTCCTCGGTACTAACCCGCGCGGTCGTCCCTCTGGACTCCTCGGTACTAACCCGCGCGGTCGTCCCGCTGGACTCCTCGGTCCTAACCCGCGCGGTCGTCCCGCTGGACTCCTCGGTACTGTCCCGCTGGACTCCTCGGTACTAACCCGCGCGGTCGTCCCGCTGGACTCCTCGGTACTATCCCGCGCGGTCGTCCCTCTGGACTCCTCGGTACTAACCCGCGCGGTCGTCCCGCTGGACTCCTCGGTACTAACCCGCGCGGTCGTCCCGCTGGACTCCTCGGTCCTAACCCGCGCGGTCGTCCCGCTGGACTCCTCGGTCCTAACCCGCGCGGTCGTCCCGCTGGACTCCTCGGTACTGTCCAGCGCGGTCGTCCCGCTGGACTCCTCGGTACTAACCCGCGCGGTCGTCCCGCTGGACTCCTCGGTACTAACCCGCGCGGTCGTCCCGCTGGACTCCTCGGTACTAACCCGCGCGGTCGTCCCGCTGGACTCCTCGGTACTAACCCGCGCGGTCGTCCCTCTGGACTCCTCGGTACTAACCCGCGCGGTCGTCCCTCTGGACTCCTCGGTACTGTCCCGCTGGACTCCTCGGTACTAACCCGCGCGGTCGTCCCGCTGGACTCCTCGGTACTAACCCGCGCGGTCGTCCCGCTGGACTCCTCGGTCCTAACCCGCGCGGTCATCCCGCTGGACTCCTCGGTACTGTCCCGCGCGGTCGTCCCGCTGGACTCCTCGGTACTGTCCAGCTGGACTCCTCGGTACTAACCCGCGCGGTCGTCCCGCTGGACTCCTCGGTACTGACCCGCGCGGTCGTCCCGCTGGACTCCTCGGTCCTAACCCGCGCGGTCATCCCTCTGGACTCCTCGGTACTAACCCGCGCGGTCATCCCTCTGGACTCCTCGGTACTAACCCGCGCGGTCGTCCCTCTGGACTCCTCGGTACTAACCCGCGCGGTCGTCCCTCTGGACTCCTCGGTACTAACCTGGACTCCTCGGTCCTAACCCGCGCGGTCGTCCCGCTGGACTCCTCGGTACTGTCCCGCTGGACTCCTCGGTCCTAACCCGCGCGGTCGTCCCTCTGGACTCCTCGGTACTAACCCGCGCGGTCCTCCCTCTGGACTCCTCGGTACTAACCTGGACTCCTCGGTCGTCCCGCTGGACTCCTCGGTACTGTCCCGCTGGACTCCTCGGTACTAACCCGCGCGGTCATCCCTCTGGACTCCTCGGTCCTAACCCGCGCGGTCATCCCTCTGGACTCCTCGGTACTAACCCGCGCGGTCGTCCCGCTGGACTCCTCGGTCCTAACCCGCGCGGTCGTCCCGCTGGACTCCTCGGTACTAACCCGCGCGGTCGTCCCGCTGGACTCCTCGGTACTAACCCGCGCGGTCGTCCCTCTGGACTCCTCGGTACTAACCTGGACTCCTCGGTCCTAACCCGCGCGGTCGTCCCGCTGGACTCCTCGGTACTGTCCCGCTGGACTCCTCGGTACTAACCCGCGCGGTCATCCCTCTGGACTCCTCGGTACTAACCCGCGCGGTCGTCCCTCTGGACTCCTCGGTACTAACCCGCGCGGTCGTCCCGCTGGACTCCTCGGTACTAACCCGCGCGGTCGTCCCGCTGGACTCCTCGGTACTAACCCGCGCGGTCGTCCCGCTGGACTCCTCGGTACTAACCCGCGCGGTCGTCCCTCTGGACTCCTCGGTACTAACCCGCGCGGTCGTCCCTCTGGACTCCTCGGTACTAACCCGCGCGGTCGTCCCTCTGGACTCCTCGGTACTAACCCGCGCGGTCGTCCCTCTGGACTCCTCGGTACTAACCCGCGCGGTCGTCCCGCTGGACTCCTCGGTACTAACCCGCGCGGTCGTCCCGCTGGACTCCTCGGTACTAACCCGCGCGGTCGTCCCTCTGGACTCCTCGGTACTAACCCGCGCGGTCGTCCCTCTGGACTCCTCGGTACTAACCCGCGGTCGTCCCTCTGGACTCCTCGGTACTAACCCGCGCGGTCGTCCCCCTGGACTCCTCGGTACTAACCCGCGCGGTCGTCCCTCTGGACTCCTCGGTACTAACCCGCGCGGTCGTCCCTCTGGACTCCTCGGTACTAACCCGCGGTCGTCCCGCTGGACTCCTCGGTACTAACCCGCGCGGTCGTCCCGCTGGACTCCTCGGTACTAACCCGCGCGGTCGTCCCGCTGGACTCCTCGGTACTAACCCGCGCGGTCGTCCCTCTGGACTCCTCGGTACTAACCCGCGCGGTCGTCCCGCTGGACTCCTCGGTACTAACCCGCGCGGTCGTCCCTCTGGACTCCTCGGTACTAACCCTCTGGACTCCTCGGTACTAACCTGCGTGGTCGTCCCTCTGGACTCCTCGGTACTAACCTGCGTGGTCGTCCCTCTGGCCTCCTCAAAGTGTTCTGCCATGAAGATGTTAAAGGACGACCGGGTACGTTTGGGTTTGCCCAGACTGTTCAACTCCTAAAAGAGGAAGATGGTGGTCAAGTCAGATGAGTCACCAGGAACATTTCAGTGGCACAACATCAGAACACACCACTACTAACACTATCACAAGGCCTTAGTAGTATGCCATTACATTCACTAGGAGGGGCCTGTCACGCCAAATAGTGTCCACGGCCCACAGCACATCACTATGAAGATCAATGAGCTACACGCACCCTCTTCCTCCTGTTGGCTTTCCTCTTGGCCAGCCTCAGTCTCCTCTCCTGTTTCAGAGCAGCAGCCTCTGCAGGTGTGAGCTGGGACTGGAACCTCTGCATGTCCACCTTAAACTGTTCCCTGGCAACCACTGACGCCTGTTGAAAAGGCTGTGGGGGAAAGTCAACATGTATTCAGCTAATTAACCACACAAGTACAACACCATTGATATGTCTTTTCAGGTAGAAGTCAAACAGCCGATGTTCAGGTATTTAAATACACTGGCAAGTAGATCCATGTTGGGAGGAAGTAGACGCATGACAGTCTGTGTAGTCTGACGGAAGGTGCAAACATGGACTACAGAAGTGTCAAATGTCTTCTCCGTCACACAAGGAGACAGAAGATATCTGTCCTGCCCTGCTGTCCAAGGTGTCAGGGTCTTGGGGGGGGGGGGGGGCTGCTGTCCAAGGTGTCAGGGTCTGGGGGGGGGGGGGGCTGCTGTCCAAGGTGTCAGGGTCTGGGGGGGGGGGGCTGCTGTCCAAGGTGTCAGGGTCTAGGGGGGGGCCTTGCTGTCCAAAGTGTCAGGATCTGGAGGGGGGGCCCTGCTGTCCAAGGTTTCAGGGTCTAGGGGGGGGGGCCCTGCTGTCCAAGGTGTCAGGGTCTAGGGGGGTGGGGGGCTGCTGTCCAAGGTGTCAGGGTCTGCTGTCCAAGGTGTCAGGGTCTGGGGGGGGCCTTGCTGTCCAAGGTGTCAGGGTCTGGGGGGGGCCTTGCTGTCCAAGGTGTCAGGATCTGGGGGGGGCCTTGCTGTCCAAAGTGTCAGGATCTTGGGGGGGGGCCCTGCTGTCCAAAGTGTCAGGATCTGGGGGGGGGGCCCTGCTGTCCAAGGTTTCAGGGTCTAGGGGGGGGGGGCCTGCTGTCCAAGGTGTCAGGGTCTAGGGGGGGGGGGGGCCCTGCTGTCCAAGGTGTCAGGGTCTAGGGGGGGGGGGCCTTGCTGTCCAAGGTGTCAGGGTCTAGGGGGGGGGCCTTGCTGTCCAAGGTGTCAGGGTCTAGGGGGGGGGCCTTGCTGTCCAAGGTGTCAGGGTCTAGGGGGGGCCTTGCTGTCCAAGGTGTCAGGGTCTGGGGGGGGGGGGGGCCCTGCTGTCCAAGGTGTCAGGGTCTGGGGGGGGCCCTGCTGTCCAAAGTGTCAGGGTCTGGGGGGGGGGCCCTGCTGTCCAAAGTGTCAGGGTCTAGGGGGGGAGCTTGCTGTCCAAAGTGTCAGGGTCTGGGGGGGCCCTGCTGTCCAAAGTGTCAGGGTCTGGGGGGAGGGCCCTGCTGTCCAAGGTGTCAGGGTCTGTGGGGGGGGGGGGCCCTGCTGTCCAAGGTGTCAGGGTCTGGGGGGGGGGGGGCTCTGCTGTACAAAGTGTCAGGGTCTGGGGGGGGGAGGGCCCTGCTGTCCCTACTGAATCAAGACACAACCTACCTGTTTCTGGTCTGCTGTCAGAGTTCTCCACTGCTGTGCAATCTTCCTTATCACATCGATAGTTTTGACATCTGAAACGCACATCAACATTAACTCAGTGATGTGTGAAGATAAAGGAATGAGTGAAGCTGTAGAGATACATTTTAACACCAGTCACCTGGATACTCCCTGACAACGAGAGGTTGTTGCTGTTTCACAAATCTCATGTATCCGTTCAGGGGCCTCTTAGGGGGAGCGCCTGCACTGGTGGTCAACTTCTTTACAGCTGGGATCACATTGACGAGCCTACAACACACCACAATACATTATCCCTACGACACATTATCCCTACAACACACACACCACAATACATTATCCCTACAACACACACACCACAATACATTATCCCTACAACACACACACCACAATACATTATCCCTACTACACACACCACAGTACATTATCCCTACTACACACCCCACAATACATTATCCCTATTACACACCCCACAGTACATTATCCCTAATACACACCCCACAATACATTATCCCTATTACACACCCCACATTACCCCTACTTCACACCCCAATACATTATCCCTACTACACACCCCACAATACATTATCCCTACTACACACCCCACAATACATTATCCCTACTACACACCCCACAATACATTATCCCTACTACACACCCCACAATACATTATCCCTACTACACACCCCCCAATACATTATCCCTACTACACACCCCACAATACATTATCCCTACTACACACCCCACAATACATTATCCCTACTACACACCCCACAATACATTATCCCTACTACACATTATCCCTACTACACACCCCACAATACATTATCCCTACTACACACCCCAATACATTGTCCCTACAACACACAACAATACATTGTCCCTACAACACACCACAATACATTATCCCTACAACACATTAACCCTACAATATTGTCTAGCCCAGCTGATTTGTACGGGTCAAGGTTTTGCAGCTTTTTCAGAACATCTGCGATCTGGATTTGGGTGAAGGAGAAGCTGGGGAGGCTCGGGCAAGTAGCTGCGAGGGGTGCGGAGCTGTTGGCCGGGGTTGGGGTAGCCAGGATGAAAGCATGGCCAGCCGTAGAGAAATGCTTATTGAAATGTTCGATTATCATGGATTTATCGGTGGTGACCGTGTTACCTAGCC
Source organism: Salvelinus alpinus (assembly GCF_045679555.1). NCBI lineage: Eukaryota > Metazoa > Chordata > Actinopteri > Salmoniformes > Salmonidae > Salvelinus > Salvelinus alpinus. Next base: position 109,526,483 of record NC_092088.1, read on the forward strand.
TCAGTGCAGTGTGCAGCTGGGAGGAGGTGCTCTTGTTCTCCATGGACTTTACAGTGTCCCAAAACTTTTTGGAGTTAGAGCTACAGGATGCAAATTTCTGTTTGAAAAAGCTAGCCTTTGCTTTCCTGACTGACTGTGTGTATTGGTTCCTGACTTCCCTGAACAGTTGCATATTGCGGGGACTATTCGATGCTATTGCAGTCCGTCACAGGATGTTTTTGTGCTGGTCAATGGCAGTCAGGTCTGGAGTGAACCAGGGGCTATATCAGTTCTTAGTTCTACATTTTTTGAAAGGGGCAGGCTTATTTAAGATGGTGAGGAAATTACTTTTAAAGAACGACCAAGCATCCTCGACTGACGGGATGAGGTCAATATCCTTCCAGGACACCTGGGCCAGGTCGATTAGAAAGGCCTGCTCGCTGAAGGGAGCGTTTTAGGGAGCGGAGCATTTGACAGTGATGAGGGGTGGTCGTTTGACCGCGGACCCATAGCGGATACAGGCAATGAGGCAGTGATCGCTGAGATCCTGATTGAAAACAGCAGAGGTGTATTTGGAGGGCAAGTTAGTCAGGATAATATCTATGAGGGTGCCCATGTTTACGGATTTAGGGTTGTACCTGGTGGTTTCCTTGATAATTTGTGTGAGATTGAGGGCATCTAGCTTAGATTGAAGGACTGCTGAGGTGTTAAGCATATCCCAGTTTAGGTCACCTAACAGAACGAACTCTGAAGATAGATGGGGGGCAATCAATTCACATATGGTGTCCAGGGCACAGCTGGGAGCTGAGGGGGGTCTATAACTGGCGGCAACAGTAAGAGACTTATTTCTGGAGAGATTCATTTTTAAATTAGAAGCTCGAACTGTTTGGGTATAGACCTGGAAAGTATGCCAGAACTTTGCAGGCTATCTCTGCAGTAGATTGCAACTCCTCCCCCTTTGGCAGTTCTATCTTGACGGAAAATGTTGTAGTTGGGTATGGAAATCTCAGAATTTTTGGTGAATTTCCTAAGCCAGGATTCAGACACGGCAAGGACATCAGGGTTGGCGGAGTGTGCTAAAGCAGTGAGTAAAACAAACTTAGGGAGGAGGCTTCTGATGTAAACATGCATGAAACCAAGGCTTTTACTGTTACAGAAGTCAACAGGGCCTGGGTTAGCCTCCACATCACCGAGGAGGAGTAGGATGAGGGTACGGCTAAAGGCTAGCAAAACTGGTCGTCTAGTGCGTTGGGGACAGAGAATAAAAGGAGCAGAATTCTGGGTGTGGTAGAATAGATTAAGGGCATAATGTGCAGACGGGTATGGTGGGGTGCAGGTACAGTGGAGGTAAGCCCAGGCACTGAGTGATGATAAGAGAGGTTGCGTCTCTGGACACGTTGGTTATACTGGGTGAGGTCACCGCATGTGTGGGAGATGGGACAAAGGAGGTATCTAAGGCATGTACAGTGGGACTAGGGACTCGGCAGTAAACTAAAACAATGATAATTATCCTAATCAACAGTATACAAGGCATATTGACATTTGATAGAGACATAAAGCTAGTCATAAAGCAATCACAGGTGTTGATTGGGAGAGCTAGTTAATAAGACAACAACGGGTGAGACAACAGCTAATCAGCTAAGACAACAACATGCGATGAATGGGCAGAGAGGGTCGGTTCACTACACACAAAGGTAAACAAAGTGGAGTACCGTGATAAATTAACCGTCCAGCAGGCACCAGCCCCCGTCCAAACAGGAGGCCTTTTACAGTCATTGTAAATAATAATAATTTGTTCTTAAATGACTTGCCAATTTTTAAAGGTTAAAAACATTTTACAAAATAAAACATGTCCTTGGACACCGGTCAGTGCCAGCCAAGCTAACGTTAGCTAACCCTAGCTAGCTAACTAACTTGGCTCTAATTAAATACTGGCGTGATAGCTGGAAATAAAGCAATTATTTTGCAGAGTTGGCTTTATGAATGTCCAAAAATCTAAAATACCAATGAGAAATTGTACAGGGTGGCTTACTAACTACCTACCTAACACAGCTAAAACTATCTATCTGGACAACGGGAAGTGTTGCTCCTTGTGTTACCTTGTAAGACTGGATGCGTTGGAGAAGAGACTGAATGACTTTTTCAAAAGGGTAACACCAGAAAACATAAGACCGAACGGCGCCATGTCTGGTTGAATGCACTAGACGGTCAGAATAGAGCTATGAAAGACACAACAATGGCACTGTCCCGGACTGACTGGCTCACAAGTTTCTGGTTGTTTATTAGCTACCTAATTCAATAATGTCCGTTTGCCCCTGCCATGCACGGATAACGCGCCTTCACCATCCCGCTGCATTGTGGGATAAGGTCATGGCAGTGTTTACGTAGTTTAAGATTCACTGCAGCACATTCACGAGAAATGGGAACGTCAACCAATTGAAAAATAAATGTGACCAATAAATAATCAAGTGACTTTTGAATTACTCCAATAAATTGCCGTGTTCTTGACCCATGGGTTTCATTTATACAAATGCTAATTGCGCGTTTCATTGCATTAGTTCTTCTGAGTAGGCGTTGCCAGAAGTCCAATCAGAGCTTCCCAAATTATGATCATTTTGGGGGATGAAAATAGAAAGGCAATATCAACTTTAACAAATTGTACAAACAATTAATTTTATTTACTTTATTTCACCTTTATTTAACCAGGTAGGTCAGTGGAGAACAAGTTCTCATTTGCAACTGCGACCTGGCCAAGATAAAGCAAAGCAGTGCGACAAAAACAACAACACAGAGTTACATGAGATAAACAAATGTACAGTCAATAACACAATAGACAAATCTGTATACAGTGTGTGCAAATGAAGTAAGGAGGTAAGGCAATAAATAGGTCATAGTGGCGAAGTAATTACAATTTAGCAATTTACACTGGAGCGATACATGTTCAGAAGAGGATGTGCAAGTAGAAATACTGGTGTGCAAAAGAGCAGAAAAACAAATATGGGGATGAGGTAGTTGGTTGGATGGGCCATTTACAGATGGGCTGTGTACAGCTGCAGTGATCGGTAAGCTGCTCTGACAGCTGACGCTTAAAGTTAGTGAGGGAGATATGTCTCCAACTTCAGTGATTTTTGCTATTCGTTCCAGTCATTGGCAGCAGAGAACTGGAAGGAAACGCGGCCAAAGGAGGTGCTGGCTTTGGGGATGACTAGTGAAATATATCTGCTGGAGTGCGTGCTATGGGTGGGTGTTGCTATGGTGACCAGTGGGCTGAGATAAGGTGGAGCTATACCTAGCAAAGACTTATAGATGACCTGGAGCCAGTGGGTTTGGCGATGAATATGTAGCGAGGACCAGCCAACGAGAGCATGAAGATCGCAGTGGTGGGTAGTATATGGGGCTTTGGTGACAAAACGGATGGCACTGTGATAAACTGCATCCAATCTGCTGAGTAGAGTGTTGGAGGTTATTTTGTAAATGACATCGCCGAAGTCAAGGATCGGTAGGATAGTCAGTTTTACGATGGTATGTTTGGCAGCATGAGTGAAGGAGGCTTTGTTGCGAAATAGGAAGCCGATTCTAGATTTAACTTTGGATTGGAGATGCTTAATTTGAGTCAAAAGCTCGTTTGGAGGTTTGTTAACACAGTGTCCAAAGAAGGGCCAGATGTATACAGAATGGTGTCGTCTGCGTAGAGGTGGATCAGAGAATCACCAGCAGCAAGAGCGACATCATTGATATATACAGAGAAAAGTCAGCCCGAGAATTGAACCCTGTGGCACCCCATAGAGACTGCCTGAGGTCCGGACAATAGGCCCTCCAATTTGACACACTGAACTCTATCTGAGAAGTAGTTAGTGAACCAGACGAGGCAGTCATTAGAGAAACCAAGGCTGTTGAGTCTGCCGATAAGAACACGGTGATTGACAGAGTCGAAAGCATTGGCCAGGTCGATGAAGACGGCTGCACAGTACTGTCTTTTATGGATAGCGGTGTAAACAATCAGCAACTGGAGTAAGACAGCCTGATGCCCCTTGGCCATACCCATCACACTTTCTGTAAGACAGCCTGATGCCCCATGGCCATACCCAGTAACAGGGTCATACCCAGTAACAGGGCCATACCCAGTAACAGGGCAGACATGCCCCCATCACACTTTCTGTAAGACAGCCTGATGCCCCTTGGCCATACCCAGTAACAGGGCCATACCCATCACACTTTCTGTAAAACAGCCTGATGCCCCTTGGCCATACCCAGTAACAGGGCCATACTCATCACACTTTGATCAGAAGAGTAACCATCTGAATCTCCATCCAGTGGCCTGCACTCGTTTCCCTGGCAGTGTCTTTCAGGAGTCAGCAGTTACCCCTCAACTCACTGTGAGCATCATTCACTCCACTGAACACGTTGAGCCTTTAAACCAGTGGAATATTTAACATAATAAAACTAACTCATGCTTACCTCAGGACAATTTTCCATGCTTTCAACAGCAGTGAATTAGAACACATGAACATTAATAAAAAGTGTACCATTCTTTAATTATACAAAAGTGTTAAACAGCATAAGCCATAATTGAAGACCCTAAATCACTGTTATTTGCAGAGAATGTATTTCAATGTTTTAATGATACAAGTTCTGACTTAATGCTAAAACAACTAAAGTAGGTCCAGAAGAGTTTGATACAATTAAAAAAAACGGTAAAATTGGTTTGATTCATCAATTTCCCTCTTTATGGGTGACAGTCATCAGAGCCATGCGTATGTTGTACTCTTGCGTTGTATTCTGATGACTGGAACAGCAGGCTACAGTATTCTGATGACTAGAACAGCAGGCTACAGTATTCTGATGACTAGAACAGCAGGCTACAGTATTCTGATGACTGGAACAGCAGGCTACAGTATTCTGATGACTGGAACAGCAGGCTACAGTATTCTGATGACTGGAACAGCAGGCTACAGTATTCTGATGACTGGAACAGCAGGCTACAGTATTCTGATGACTGGAACAGCAGGCTACTGTATTCTGATGACTGGAACAGCAGGCTACAGTATTCTAATAACTTCCTCTTCCATTCATGAGACGAGAAACAAAAGTTCCCAAAACCAGGAAGTAGGGACAACAACAATGTACAGTTGTTGTCCCCCATATTTGTCACCCTATATCACCCTTAATGTACATATGTGCAGTGTATACCCCCTGTAAACACAGAATCATCTAGAGTTCATGGGTTCACATGATAAATGTTGACAGTACAATGTGTTCCATATCACCTAAGTTTACTTTCTATTACCAGAATGTACAGTGTTTTGTGACTTTAAAAAACATCTTCAGGAGGGACTTTACATTGCATACTTCTGGGTCCAATCTCTTGCTAGTCTGTTGTATCTGGAAACAAAATAAATAGGGTTATCTCACAATAACAAAGACAGAAATAATATGAAACAAAGTTGAAGTGTCATCTCTGTTGATCTGCTATAGAATGTTCAAACATACTGCAACGATCTAAATAAGTCCTCCATTATTCTAAGAATTTGGTTCCAGCAGCTCATTGGAGGAAAAAGGCCTAACACTTTACACAGTAACAATATACTCACTTCTCTTTGTCTAGTTTGTAGATCTGTGCTATGTCTGGAACTAGGGGGTCGTCTGGGTTCGGGTCACAAAGCAACGAACATATGGACAACAGAACTGGAAAACAGATGAAGCAACAGGTGATGAAGTCTTAGATGGTCATCGGTATTTCACATTCTATTCACAATCAGTGAGATTGTTCATTCGGATTTAATGATCAGGTTAAAGTTATAGGAGGGTTGTAACATTGTGATTTAATGATCAGGTTAAAGTTATAGGAGGGTTGTAATGTTGTGATTTAATGATCAGGTTATAGGAGGGTTGTAATATTGTGATTTAATGATCAGGTTATAGGAGGGTTGTAACATTATGATTTAATGATCAGGTTATAGGAGGGTTGTAATATTGTGATTTAATGATCAGGTTAAAGTTATAGGAGGGTTGTAATATTGTGATCTAATGATCAGGTTACAGTTATAGGAGGGTTGTAACATTGTGATTTAATGATCAGGTTAAAGTTATAGGAGGGTTGTAACATTGTGATTCAATGATCAGGTTACAGTTATAGGAGGGTTGTAATATTGTGATTTAATGATCAGGTTAAAGTTATAGGAGGGTTGTAATATTGTGATTTAATGATCAGGTTATAGGAGGATTGTAACATTGTGATTTAATGATCAGGTTAAAGTTATAGGAGGGTTGTAATATTGTGATTTAATGATCAGGTTAAAGTTATAGGAGGGTTGTAATGTTGTGATTTAATGATCAGGTTATAGGAGGGTTGTAATGTTGTGATTTAATGATCAGGTTATAGGAGGGTTGTAACATTGTGATTTAATGATCAGGTTATAGGTGGGTTGTAATGTTGTGATTTAATGATCAGGTTATAGGAGGGTTGTAACATTGTGATTTAATGATCCGGTTAAAGTTATAGGAGGGTTGTAACATTGTGATTTAATGATCAGGTTATATGAGGGTTGTAACATTGTGATTTAATGATCAGGTTAAAGTTATAGGAGGGTTGTAACATTGTGATTCAATGATCAGGTTAAAGTTATAGGAGGGTTGTAATATTGTGATTTAATGATCAGGTTAAAGTTATAGGAGGGTTGTAATATTGTGATTTAATGATCAGGTTAAAGTTATAGGAGGGTTGTAATATTGTGATTTAATGATCAGGTTAAAGTTATAGGAGGGTTGTAATATTGTGATTTAATGATCAGGTTAAAGTTATAGGAGGGTTGTAATGTTGTGATTTAATGATCAGGTTATAGGAGGGTTGTAATGTTGTGATTTAATGATCAGGTTATAGGAGGGTTGTAACATTGTGATTTAATGATCCGGTTAAAGTTATAGGAGGGTTGTAACATTGTGATTTAATGATCAGGTTATATGAGGGTTGTAACATTGTGATTTAATGATCAGGTTAAAGTTATAGGAGGGTTGTAACATTGTGATTCAATGATCAGGTTACAGTTATAGGAGGGTTGTAATATTGTGATTTAATGATCAGGTTAAAGTTATAGGAGGGTTGTAATATTGTGATTTAATGATCAGGTTAAAGTTATAGGAGGGTTGTAATATTGTGATTTAATGATCAGGTTATAGGAGGGTTGTAATATTGTGATTTAATGATCAGGTTAAAGTTATAGGAGGGTTGTAACATTGTGATTTAATGATCAGGTTAAAGTTATAGGAGGGTTGTAACATTGTGATTTAATGATCAGGTTACAGTTATAGGAGGGTTGTAATATTGTGATTTAATGATCAGGTTAAAGTTATAGGAGGGTTGTAATATTGTGATTTAATGATCAGGTTATAGGAGGATTGTAACATTGTGATTTAATGATCAGGTTAAAGTTATAGGAGGTTGTAAAATTGTGATTTAATGATCAGGTTAAAGTTATAGGAGGGTTGTAATGTTGTGATTTAATGATCAGGTTAAAGGAGGGTTGTAATGTTGTGATTTAATGATCAGGTTACAGTTATAGGAGGGTTGTAACATTGTGATTTAATGATCAGGTTATAGGAGGGTTGTAACGTTGTGATTTAATGATCAGGTTATAGGAGGGTTGTAACATTGTGATTTAATGATCAGGTTATAGGTGGGTTGTAATGTTGTGATTTAATGATCAGGTTATAGGAGGGTTGTAATGTTGTGATTTAATGATCAGGTTATAGGAGGGTTGTAACATTGTGATTTAATGATCCGGTTAAAGTTATAGGAGGGTTGTAACATTGTGATTTAATGATCAGGTTATAGGAGGGTTGTAATATTGTGATTTAATGATCAGGTTAAAGGAGGGTTGTAATATTGTGATTTAATGATCAGGTTATAGGAGGGTTGTAATATTGTGATTTAATGATCAGGTTATAGGAGGGTTGTAATATTGTGATTTAATGATCAGGTTATAGGAGGGTTGTAATATTGTGATTTAATGATCAGGTTATAGGAGGGTTGTAATATTGTGATTTAATGATCAGGTTATAGGAGGGTTGTAACATTGTGATTTAATGATCAGGTTACAGTTATAGGAGGGTTGTAATGTTGTGATTTAATGATCAGGTTATAGGAGGGTTGTAACATTGTGATTTAATGATCAGGTTATAGGAGGGTTGTAATATTGTGATTTAATGATCAGGTTATAGGAGGGTTGTAATATTGTGATTTAATGATCAGGTTACAGTCATAGGAGGGTTGTAATATTGTGATTTAATGATCAGGTTACAGTTATAGGAGGGTTGTAATGTTGTGATTTAATGATCAGGTTATAGGAGGGTTGTAATATTGTGATTTAATGATCAGGTTACAGTTATAGGAGGGTTGTAATATTGTGATTTAATGATCAGGTTATAGGAGGGTTGTAATATTATGATTTAATGATCAGGTTATAGGAGGGTTGTAACATTGTGATTTAATGATCAGGTTACAGGAGGATTGTAACATTGTGATTTAATGATCAGGTTAAAGTTATAGGAGGGTTGTAATGTTGTGATTTAATGATCAGGTTATAGGAGGGTTGTAATATTATGATTTAATGATCAGGTTACAGTTATAGGAGGGTTGTAATGTTGTGATTTAATGATCAGGTTATAGGAGGGTTGTAACATTGTGATTTAATGATCAGGTTATAGGAGGATTGTAACATTGTGATTTAATGATCAGGTTAAAGTTATAGGAGGGTTGTAATGTTGTGATTTAATGATCAGGTTAAAGTTATAGGAGGGTTGTAATGTTGTGATTTAATGATCAGGTTAAAGTTTTAGGAGGGTTGTAATGTTGTGATTTAATGATCAGGTTAAAGTTATAGGAGGGTTGTAACGTTGTGATTTAATGATCAGGTTAAAGTTATAGGAGGGTTGTAACATTGTGATTTTATGATCAGGTTATAGGAGGGTTGTAATATTGTGATTTAATTATCAGGTTACAGTTATAGGAGGGTTGTAATATTGTGATTTAATGATCAGGTTAAAGTTATAGGAGGGTTGTAATGTTGTGATTTAATGATCAGGTTATAGGAGGGTTGTAATATTGTGATTTAATGATCAGGTTACAGTTATAGGAGGGTTGTAATATTGTGATTTAATGATCAGGTTATAGGAGGGTTGTAATATTGTGATTTAATGATCAGGTTATAGGAGGGTTGTAACATTGCGATTTAATGATCAGGTTATAGGAGGGTTGTAATGTTGTGATTTAATGATCAGGTTATAGGAGGGTTGTAACGTTGTGATTTAATGATCAGGTTACAGTTATAGGAGGGTTGTAACATTGTGATTTAATGATCAGGTTATAGGAGGGTTGTAATATTGTGATTTAATGATCAGGTTATAGGAGGGTTGTAATGTTGTGATTTAATGATCAGGTTACAGTTATAGGAGGGTTGTAATGTTGTGATTTAATGATCAGGTTACAGTTATAGGAGGGTTGTAATATTGTGATTTAATGATCAGGTTATAGGAGGGTTGTAACATTGTGATTTAATGATCAGGTTAAAGTTATAGGAGGGTTGTAATATTGTGATTTAATGATCAGGTTATAGGAGGGTTGTAATATTGTGATTTAATGATCAGGTTATAGGAGGGATGTAATATTGTGATTTAATGATCAGGTTATAGGAGGGTTGTAATATTGTGATTTAATGATCAGGTTATAGGAGGGTTGTAACATTGCGATTTAATGATCAGGTTATAGGAGGGTTGTAATGTTGTGATTTAATGATCAGGTTATAGGAGGGTTGTAATGTTGTGATTTAATGATCAGGTTACAGTTATAGGAGGGTTGTAACATTGTGATTTAATGATCAGGTTATAGGAGGGTTGTAATATTGTGATTTAATGATCAGGTTATAGGAGGGTTGTAATATTGTGATTTAATGATCAGGTTATAGGAGGGTTGTAACATTGCGATTTAATGATCAGGTTATAGGAGGGTTGTAATGTTGTGATTTAATGATCAGGTTATAGGAGGGTTGTAATGTTGTGATTTAATGATCAGGTTACAGTTATAGGAGGGTTGTAACATTGTGATTTAATGATCAGGTTATAGGAGGGTTGTAATATTGTGATTTAATGATCAGGTTATAGGAGGGTTGTAATGTTGTGATTTAATGATCAGGTTACAGTTATAGGAGGGTTGTAATGTTGTGATTTAATGATCAGGTTACAGTTATAGGAGGGTTGTAATATTGTGATTTAATGATCAGGTTATAGGAGGGTTGTAACATTGCGATTTAATGATCAGGTTATAGGAGGGTTGTAATGTTGTGATTTAATGATCAGGTTATAGGAGGGTTGTAATGTTGTGATTTAATGATCAGGTTACAGTTATAGGAGGGTTGTAACATTGTGATTTAATGATCAGGTTATAGGAGGGTTGTAATATTGTGATTTAATGATCAGGTTATAGGAGGGTTGTAATATTGTGATTTAATGATCAGGTTATAGGAGGGTTGTAACATTGCGATTTAATGATCAGGTTATAGGAGGGTTGTAATGTTGTGATTTAATGATCAGGTTATAGGAGGGTTGTAATGTTGTGATTTAATGATCAGGTTACAGTTATAGGAGGGTTGTAACATTGTGATTTAATGATCAGGTTATAGGAGGGTTGTAATATTGTGATTTAATGATCAGGTTATAGGAGGGTTGTAATGTTGTGATTTAATGATCAGGTTACAGTTATAGGAGGGTTGTAATGTTGTGATTTAATGATCAGGTTAAAGTTATAGGAGGGTTGTAATATTGTGATTTAATGATCAGGTTATAGGAGGGTTGTAATATTGTGATTTAATGATCAGGTTATAGGAGGGATGTAATATTGTGATTTAATGATCAGGTTATAGGAGGGTTGTAATATTGTGATTTAATGATCAGGTTATAGGAGGGTTGTAATATTGTGATTTAATGATCAGGTTATAGGAGGGTTGTAATATTGTGATTTAATGATCAGGTTATAGGAGGGTTGTAATATTGTGATTTAATGATCAGGTTATAGGAGGGTTGTAACATTATGATTTAATGATCAGGTTATAGGAGGGTTGTAACATTATGATTTAATGATCAGGTTAAAGTTATAGGAGGGTTGTAATATTGTGATCTAATGATCAGGTTAAAGTTATAGGAGGATTGTAACATTGTGATTTAATGATCAGGTTATAGGAGGGTTGTAATATTGTGATTTAATGATCAGGTTACAGTTATAGGAGGGTTGTAATGTTGTGATTTAATGATCAGGTTATAGGAGGGTTGTAATATTGTGATTTAATGATCAGGTTATAGGAGGGTTGTAATATTGTGATTTAATGATCAGGTTACAGTTATAGGAGGGTTGTAACATTGTGATTTAATGATCAGGTTAAAGTTATAGGAGGGTTGTAACATTGTGATTTAATGATCAGGTTATAGGAGGGTTGTAACATTATGATTTAATGATCAGGTTATAGGAGGGTTGTAATATTGTGATTTAATGATCAGGTTAAAGTTATAGGAGGGTTGTAATATTGTGATCTAATGATCAGGTTACAGTTATAGGAGGGTTGTAACATTGTGATTTAATGATCAGGTTATAGGAGGGTTGTAACATTGTGATTTAATGATCAGGTTAAAGTTATAGGAGGGTTGTAATGTTGTGATTTAATGATCAGGTTAAAGTTATAGGAGGGTTGTAATGTTGTGATTTAATGATCAGGTTAAAGTTATAGGAGGGTTGTAATGGAACATTCTACAAGTGTTGGAAGGAAATGGATGGAACAATGTTTTAACATGGAACCAGGCGTGTCATTTCTACCAGTTAGCCAGCTACATTGTGGCAGCATGTGTAGTAAAGTACCAACCCAGTTCTCTCACCTTTTGATACAGTTAATGCTGGAGACCACTGGGATCGCAAGATGTCCAAGCAAATGCTCCCGTTACTGTTGATGTTTGGATGATAGATCTTTGTTGTGAATGCTACCTGTAGAAAGATGGACATGCGTTTATGTTCAATTTATCCACGAGGACCATTCTTTAGCAACAGTTTAATGATGTAATGACCTCCATAACAAATCAATTCTTACCTTTGGTGGCTTGAAGGGATAGTCGGTGGGGAAGTGGATTGTGAGAAAGAAGACCCCACTTTGGTATGGACTATCACCCTAGGAATAACAGGAACAGATATACATTGTTATAAATGATGAAAATGTACAATAAAATTATTTCAATACCCATTCATACCTATTGTTCAGATGACCCATGTTGCAATCATTAAACCACACACATTCTTTTGAAGTCATACTCACTGGCCCCATTATTGTTGCTTGCCAATGGAACACTGGAATATAGAAAGAGAACATGTATTAGGCCTATAGAGCATCACTTCACTAGGTAGGGCCTATACAACCAGCCCCTCTAGGTAGGGCCTATACAACCAGCCCCTCTAGGTAGGGCCTATACAACCAGCCCCTCTAGGTAGGGCCTATACAACCAGCCCCTCTAGGTAGGGCCTATACAACCAGCCCCTCTAGGTAGGGCCTATACCACCAGCCATAGTCCCTCTAGGTAGGGCCTATACAACCAGCCCTAGTCCCTCTAGGTAGGGCCTATACAACCAGCCCTAGTCCCTCTAGGTAGGGCCTATACAACCAGCCCTAGTCCATCTCCCCTTCACCGGATATAGACTACATTACCCTCAGAGTCCTAAACTTACAGTCCTCTCCCACGGGTCCAGCAGAGCACTGTGCTGGCGGATCCCTCTGCAGGTCATGAAGCTCCTAGGGGACAAAACAAGTCAGACAAGTAGTGCTAAGGGTTACACATGAAACTGAAAGTTGTCCTTGAGGACTAGGTCAGATACATTTTAAATCCACGAAAAAGCTGGGTTTCTTAAACATGTCCCTAGTCATAACTTTATTCGTCGATATATTTGACTGTAATAATGATAGGCCTACTTCATAATGCCCTGCCTTAGCTACAACCGCAAGTCAAATTAGACTAGTTATCATTACAACATGAACAGGTGCGGCACCTAAATAAGAGTATTTAGCATTAATAGTCCTGGAGAGGGGTTGAATGGCTGACAAAGAAAATTACAATCTAGTTCAGACGTGGTGCCATACCATGATATCATGTCATTCTAAACATTAAGATTGTGGGCCGTGTTAATTAATTGTTAACCAGCCTCCTCGTATGTGTGCAGTCTAACTAGATAGCTAGCTACATGGTTAGGATTCGTTTTGAAATGAACCAATTATCTAGCTAGCGTAACATTAACAAACAATAACTTCCGAAAGATGACGTTCGGTTCGGTGAGGCTAACGTTAGTTAGCTAGCCACCCTGGCACAGCTAGCCACAATGCTAGCTAACCATCTTACCTTCTGTATTCTTTTCAGTGCCATGGTGACCAACTTAGTCAAATGCCCCTAGGTACTCGTCAACTTCGTATTTTCTTAGATGTCTACTTTACTAGTATTGCTTAAAAGGTAAAGGTATTTTATTTCCCTGAGTAGATCGCCAAGACAAGGGTGTGTGTTTGTGGTTCTCTATTGTTTCCGCTTTCTGTTTACGGTCGGCTATAAACAAGGGGGTTTGGGGGATTGTAGTTCCTCTTCGGAAAATGTAGTTTTGTTCCGCTCCCAGTAGCATTATGCACAATGCATTTCTACCTTTCAACAACGATTGATTATTGAAATAACAAATTTCAATCCCAGAACAACAGCAAAGGACCTTGTGAAGATGCTAGAGGAAACAGGTACAAAAGTATCTATATCCACAGTAAAACGAGTCCTATTTCGACATAACCTGAAAGTCCGCTCAGCAAGGAAGAAGCCACTGCTCCAAAACCGCCATAAAAATCCCAAACTACGGTTTGCAACTGCACATGGGGACAAAGATCGTACTTTTTGGAGAAATGTCCTCTGGTCTGATGAAACAAAAATAGAGAATTTTCACCATAATGACCATCGTTATGTTTGGAGGAAAAAGGGGGAAGCTTGCAAGCTGAAGAACACCATCCCAACCGTGAAGCACGGGGGTGGCAGCATCATGGTGTGGGGGTGCTTTGCTGCAGGAGGGACTGGTGCACTTCACAAAATACATGGCATCATGAGGTTGGAAAATTATGTGGATATATTGAAGCAACACTCAAGACATAGGTCAGGAAGTTAAAGCTTGGTTGCAAATGGGTCTTCCAAATGAACAATGACCCCAAGCATACTTCCAAAATTGTGGCAAACTGATTTAAGGACAACAAAGTCAAGGTATTGGAGTGGCCATCACAAAGCCCGGACCTCAATCCCATAGAAAATTATGGACAGAACTGAAAAAGCGTGTGCGAGCAAGGAGGCCTACAAACCTGAGTTAGTTACACCAGCTCTGTCAGGAGGAATGGGCCAAAATTCACCCAACGTATTGTGGAAGGCTACCCGAAACATTTCACCCAAGTTAAACAATTTAAAGGCAATGCTACCAAATACTAATTGAGTGTATGTAAACTTCGGACCCACTGGGAATGTGATGAAAGAAATACAAGCTGAAATAAATCATTCTCTCTAATATTATTCTGACATTTCACGTTCTTAAAATAAAGTGGTGATCCTAAATGACCTAAAACAGGGAATTTTTACTAGGATTAAATGTCAGGAGTTGTGAAAAACTGAGTTTAAATGTATTTGGCTAAGGTGTATGTAAACTTCTGACAAATGATTAGGACATGTAAACACATTCCTTGGTGACATTCCTTGGTGTTCCATGATAGGGACATGTAAACACCTTCCTTGGTGTTCCATGATTAGGACATGTAAACACCTTCATTGGTGTTCCATGATTAGGACATGTAAACACCTTCCTTGGTGTTCCATGATTAGGACATGTAAACACCTTCCCTGGTGTTCCATGATTAGGACATGTAAACACCTTCATTGGTGTTCCATGATTAGGACATGTAAACACCTTCATTGGTGTTCCATGATTAGGACATGTAAACACCTTCATTGGTGTTCCATGATTAGGACATGTACACACCTTCCTCGGTGTTCCATGATTAGGACATGTAAACACCTTCATTGGTGTTCCATGATTAGGACATGTAAACACCTTCATTGGTGTTCCATGATTAGGACATGTAAACACCTTCCTTGGTGTTCCATGATTAGGACATGTAAACACCTTCCCTGGTGTTCCATGATTAGGACATGTAAACACCTTCATTGGTGTTCCATGATTAGGACATGTAAACACCTTCCTTGGTGTTCCATGATTAGGACATGTAAACACCTTCATTGGTGTTCCATGATTAGGACATGTAAACACCTTCATTGGTGTTCCATGATTAGGACATGTAAACACCTTCCTTGGTGTTCCATGATTAGGACATGTAAACACCTTCATTGGTGTTCCATGATGAGGACATGTAAACACCTTCCTTGGTGTTCCATGATTAGGACATGTAAACACCTTCATTGGTGTTCCATGATTAGGACATGTACACACCTTCATTGGTGTTCCATGATTAGGACATGTAAACACCTTCATTGGTGTTCCATGATGAGGACATGTAAACACCTTCCTTTGTGTTCCATGATTAGGACATGTAAACACCTTCATTGGTGTTCCATGATTAGGACATGTAAACACCTTCATTGGTGTTCCATGATTAGGACATGTAAACACCTTCATTGGTGTTCCATGATTAGGACATGTAAACACCCTCCTTGGTGTTCCATGATTAGGACATGTAAACACCTTCCTCGGTGTTCCATGATTAGGACATGTAAACACCTTCCTCGGTGTTCCATGATTAGGACATGTAAACACCTTCCTCGGTGTTCCATGATTAGGACATGTAAACACCTTCCTCGGTGTTCCATGATTAGGACATGTAAACACCTTCCTTGGTGTTCCATGATTAGGACATGTAAACACCTTCATTGGTGTTCCATGATTAGGACATGTAAACACCTTCATTGGTGTTCCATGATTAGGACATGTAAACACCTTCCTTGGTGTTCCATGATTAGGACATGTAAACACCTTCATTGGTGTTCCATGATCAGGACATGTAAACACCTTCCTTGGTGTTCCATGATTAGGACATGTAAACACCTTCCTTGGTGCTCCATGATTAGGACATGTAAACACCTTCATTGGTGTTCCATGATTAGGACATGTAAACACCTTCATTGGTGTTCCATGATTAGGACATGTAAACACCTTCCTTGGTGGTCCATGATTAGGACATGTAAACACCTTCATTGGTGTTCCATGATTAGGACATGTAAACACCTTCATTGGTGTTCCATGATTAGGACATGTAAACACCTTCATTGGTGTTCCATGATTAGGACATGTAAACACCTTCCTTGGTGGTCCATGATTAGGACATGTAAACACCTTCATTGGTGTTCCATGATTAGGACATGTAAACACCTTCATTGGTGTTCCATGATTAGGACATGTAAACACCTTCATTGGTGTTCCATGATTAGGACATGTAAACACCTTCCTCGGTGTTCCATGATTAGGACATGTAAACACCTTCCTTGGTGTTCCATGATTAGGACATGTAAACACCTTCATTGGTGTTCCATGATTAGGACATGTAAACACCTTCATTGGTGTTCCATGATTAGGACATGTAAACACCTTCCTTGGTGGTCCATGATTAGGACATGTAAACACCTTCATTGGTGTTCCATGATTAGGACATGTAAACACCTTCATTGGTGTTCCATGATTAGGACATGTAAACACCTTCATTGGTGTTCCATGATTAGGACATGTAAACACCTTCATTGGTGTTCCATGATTAGGACATGTAAACACCTTCATTGGTGTTCCATGATTAGGACATGTAAACACCTTCATTGGTGTTCCATGATTAGGACATGTAAACACCTTCATTGGTGTTCCATGATTAGGACATGTAAACACCTTCATTGGTGTTCCATGATAAGGACATGTAAACACCTTCATTGGTGTTCCATGATTAGGACATGTAAACACCTTCATTGGTGTTCCATGATTAGGACATGTAAACACCTTCATTGGTGTTCCATGATAAGGACATGTAAACACCTTCATTGGTGTTCCATGATTAGGACATGTAAACACCTTCATTGGTGTTCCATGATTAGGACATGTAAACACCTTCCTTGGTGTTCCATGATTAGGACATGTAAACACCTTCATTGGTGTTCCATGATTAGGACATGTAAACACCTTCCTCGGTGTTCCATGATTAGGACATGTAAACACCCTCCTTGGTGTTCCATCAGTGTATTTAAGGTGTTTACATGTCCTAATCATTTGTCAGATTGCTCAGAAAACCAGGTGTTTAACCAGTGTATCCCTCGATTTTGTCCTTATGCCAATTAAGACAAGCAGAGTAAGGTGCTAACATGACTACTGCATAATCTGCCTACTGCCATAATCAGTTTAATATCAAATTATTCCTGTGCATGTAAACAAACTCATTGAGGCTATCTCCATTTTGAAATAGTCCATGTTCTTCTTCGGTAGTGCAAGCTTCCCTCTAGCGCGACTGAAGTGAGTTCGGGAACAACTGAAAGTATGCGTCTTAGAACTAGTTATCATATACAAACGTTATATGTCCGAACTGAGAATCAAATATACTTCCCACAAATAACATTGTCGCTGTGGTAGAACAATTATTTTGATTGGCGATTTTCTGCATTTATCAGAGTACCATTATGTAGCCTGATTTCAGATGTTTCCATGTAAACATGATTATTAGGCAAATCGTTCTTGCAAAGCATGTAAACGTTTTAATCAACTATTATATCAATCCGACTATCCACAATAATCGCGTTATTATATGCATGTAACCTTTCTCATTGACGCTGCCCATGTCACAGATACAGAAACGTTTTGCAACAGAATCGGCATCATGATTACACCCCTGCTGTATCCTGTAAACGTGACGATTCAACTTTGACTTGATTTTGAGTGCAGATTGAATTTGATGATGATTGATTACTAATGCCTGGCAAGCAAAGTCTGTGCTAGCAAGTTCTGTCTGACTATCACGTGACGAGGTGCTGGTTGCTTGAGACAGAAGTAGCTCGTCACGACATTGAGCTCCGTTGTGAATGTAGTACAGTAGTAGCGTCCACTAACAGCAAAGATGTTGGTGTATAGTGCTAGAAACTAAATGTTTGACAGTACACGCTACGTGAGGTGTGACAGTTAGCCAGCCAGGTGGAGGAGGTACAGTAGCTATGTGGGTGTTCGGTTATGGCTCTCTGATCTGGAAGGTGGATTTTCCCTATGAGGAGAAGCGGATCGGCTACATTGAAGGCTTTAGCCGGCGCTTCTGGCAAGGCAGCACCGACCACAGGGGAGTGCCAGGCAAGGTGACGTATCTGTCTATCTGTATGGATGACTAGTGAAGCTAGTGTAAGTTTATTATTAAGTAATAGTCTATGTTGACTAGTGGTGATATCCAGCTAGCTACATAACTGCTCTACAGCATCTGAACTGTAATATGGTGACTGGAGGCTCAATGTTGTTGACCTCTTTAAAGGTTGTATTTATTAAAGCTCAATCAGCTCTTCCCTGTCTTCTCTTTTCAGCCTGGCCGAGTCGTGACTCTGGTGGAAGACCCAGAGGTGAGCTGCCACGTAGTTACTTACACCTGTGTGGTAATGTAACAGGTGTGAAATGGCAACTAGTCCAACGCTTTAACCACTAGGCTACCTGCCACCCCATGTGCCGAATACAACAGGTGTAGACCTTACCGTGAAATGCTGAATACAACAGGTGTAGACCTTACCGTGAAATGCCGAATACAACAGGTGTAGACCTTACCGTGAAATGCTGAATACAACAGGTGTAGACCTTACCGTGAAATGCCGAATACAACAGGTGTAGACCTTACCGTGAAATGCTGAATACAACAGGTGTAGACCTTACCGTGAAATGCTGAATACAACAGGTGTAGACCTTACCGTGAAATGCCGAATACAACAGGTGTAGACCTTACCGTGAAATGCTGAATACAACAGGTGTAGTAGACCTTACCGTGAAATGCTGACTTACAAGCCTTTATTAACCAACAATGCAGTTAAAGAAATAAAGTTAAGAAAATATTTACTAAATAAAGTACAAAAATAAAATCAAAAAGTAACACGAGAAAATGACATAACAATAACGAGGCTATATACAGCGGGCACCGGTACCGAGTCAATGTGTGGGGGTACAGGTTAGTCGAGGTAATTTGTAAAGTGACTATGCATAGATAATAAACAGCGAGTAGCAGCAGTGTCAAAGGGAAGGGGGGGATAATGTAAATATTCTGGGTGGCCATTTGATTAATTGTGTAGCAGTATTATGGCTTGGGGGTAGAAGCTGTTAAGGAGCCATTTGGTCCTAGACTTGGCGCTGTGGTACCGCTTGCCGTGCGTTAGCAGAGAGAACAGTCCATGACTTGTGTGACTGGAGTCTTTGACAGTTTTTTGGGCCTCCCTCTGACACCGCCTAGTATATAGGTCCTGGATGTCAGGAAGCTTGGCCCAAGTGATGTACTGGGCCGTGAGGTTCTGGGGACCCATGCCAAATCTTTTCAGTCTCCTCTGAGGGGGAAAAGGTGTTGTCGTGCCCTCTTCACGACTGTCTTGGTGTGTTTGGACCATGATAGTTCGTTGGTGACGTGGACACCAAGGAACATGAAACTCTCGACCCGCTCCACTCCAGTCCGTTGATGTTAATGGGGGCCTGTTGGGCCATCCTTTTCCTATAGTCCACAATCAGCTCCTTTGTCTTTTTCACATTGAGGGAGAGGTAGAGGTCTCTGACCTCCTCCCTATAGGCTGTCTCATTGTTGTCAGTGATCAGGCCTACCACTGTTGTATCGTCAGCAAACTTAATGATGGTGTTGGAGTCGTGCTTGGCCACGCAGTCATGGATGAACAGGGAGTACAGGAGGGGACTGAGTACACACCCCTGAGGGGCCCCTGTGTTGAGGATCAACGTGTGTTGTTACCTACCCTTACCACCTGGGGGCGGCCCGTCAGGAAGTCCAGGATCCAGTTGCTGAGGGAGGTGTTTAGTCCCAGGGTCCTTAGCTTAGTGATGAGCTTTGTGGGCACTATGGTGTTGAACGCTGAGCTGTAGTCAATGAACAGCATTCTCACATAGGTGTTCCTGTTGTCCAGGTGGGAAAGGGCAGTGTGGAGTGCGATTGAGATTGAATTATCTGTGGATCTGTTTGGGCGGTATGCAAATTGGAGTGGGTTTAGGGTTTCCGGCATGATGGTGTTGATGTGAGCCATGACCAGCCTTTCAAAGCAGAAGCTCTAGCCTTTAGCTCGGTGCAGATGTTGCCTGTAATCCATGGCTTCTGGTTGGGAAATGTACATACGGTCACTGTGGGGACGACGTTGTCGATGCACTTATTGATGAAGCCGGTGACTGAGGTGGTATACTCCTAAATACCTTTGGATGAATCCCGGAACATATTCCAGTCTGTGCTACCAAACCAGTCCTGTAGCTTAGCAGCCGCGTCATTTGACCACTTCCATATTGAGCAAGTCACTGTTACATCCTGCTTTAGTTTTTGCTTGTAAGCAGGAATCAGCAGGATAGAATTATAGTCAGATTGGCCAAATGGAGGGCGAGAGAGAGCTTTGTATGCGTCTGTGTATGGAGTAAGGGTGGTGTAGAGTTGTTTGCTTATGGCCTTATACAGCTTGTTAAGTGCGGTCTTAGTGCCAGCATCGGTTTGTGGTGGTAAATAGACGGTTACGAATAATATAGATGAGAACTCTCTTGGTAGATAGTGTGGTCTACAGTTTATCATGAGGTACTCTAGGTGAGCAATACCTCGAGCCTTCTTTAATATTAGACATCGCTCACCAGCAGTTATTGGCAAATAGACACACACCCCCGCCCCTCGTCTTACCTGACGTAGCTGCTCTGTCCTGCCGATGCACGGCGAAGCCAGCCAGCTCTATATTATCTGTGTCGTCGTTCAGTCAAGTCTCGGTGAAACATAAGATATTACAGTTTTTAAAGTCCCGTTGGTAGAATAGTCTTAATCGTAGATCGTCCAGTTTGTTTTCCAGTGATTGCACGTTGGCCAATAATACGGATTGAAGTGGTGGTTTACCTGCTCGTCGGCTAATTCTTCCAAGGCACGCCGCCCTCCTCCCCCTCTTCCTCTTTTCTTCACGTTGATGATGGAGATTTGGTCCAGTTAGAGGTGAGTTATCGCTGTTCTGATGTCCAGAAGCTCTTTTCGGTCATAAGAGACGGTAGCAGCAACATTATGTACAAAATGAGTTACAAACAATGCGAAAAAATAAACAAAATATCACAGTTGGTTCGGAGCCCGTGAAACGTCAGCCGTCCCCTCCGGCGGCATTATGAAGTAGTTGTTTCACTTGCTCTGCAAGAACCGCGTCTTGTGTGGAGCGGTAGGTAAGAGGGATAGAAGCAACACTGTTACAGTAACAAGGACCAAGGTGGGTCCAAGAATGGGCCTAAAATTCACCCAACTTATTGTGGAAGGCTACCCGAAATGTTTGACCCAAGTTAAACAATTTAAAGGCAATGCTACCAAATACTAATTGAGTGTATGTAAACTTCTGACCCACTGCGAATGTAATGAAAGAAATACAAGCTGAAATAAATCATTCTCTCTACTATTATTCTGACATTTCACATTCTAAAAATAAAGCGGTGATCCTAACTGACCTAAAACAGGGAATTTTTACAAGGATTAAATGTCAGGAGTTGTGAAAAACTGAGTTTAAATGTAGTTGGCTAAGGTGTATGTGAACTTCTGACTTCAACTGTACATTTTACCTCGACTAACCGGTGCCACCGCGCATTGACTCTGTACCGGTTCCCCCTGTATATAGCCTCGCTATTGTTATTTTACTTCTGCTCTTTAATTACTTGTTCCCTTTTATTTCTTATTCGTATTTTTTAAATTGCATTGTTGGTTAGGGGCTCGTAAGAAGGATTTCACTGTAAGGTCTACACCTGTTGTATTCGGCGCATGTGACTAATACAATTATTTTTGATTCCAGATGTTGGCCCTCAGACCTCTAATATACATGTCCTCAGATTTGTCTTCTGTCCTTCTCTATGCTGGCCAGTTCTCCCTTTGTCAGTGTATCTTCCAAACAGCATGCACAGCGTCGCATTGCCTGTTAGCATATCCAGCACATCGTCTCATTGGCTGCTAGCCTATCCAGCACAGTGTCAAAGCTAGCAAGACCCTCCCTCCTCTGATTTAGTTATTGCACAGTTGCGTCGCTGCTAATTTCCATAAACCTGGGACTTTCTGAGCTCTGGTCACCCGAGCTCTTCGCCGCCAACCGTCACTGAATGTCTCCCTGTGTCTCCTTCTGCTATTGGCAGGGATTGGTCTCTGGCAGTTTTATTGGTAAAGGTCGTGCCTGGTATAACTGAGCTTCTCTCTCTCTCTCTCTCTCTCTCTCTCAGGGTTGTGTCTGGGGAGTGGCATATAAGCTGCCTTCTGGCCGAGAGCAGGAAGTGAAATGTTACCTTGACTACCGGGAGAAGGGCGGTTACCGTGTCATCGCAGTGAACTTTCACCCCCGACCCTCCGTGACCCCCACACGACACACTGACACTCCCGCTGCACCCAGCCAGGCTCTGCTCTACATCGGTTCTAATGACAGCCCTGACTACCTTGGCCCCGCCCCGCTGGAGCTGATAGCCAATCAGATTGTAGATGCAGTCGGACCGAGCGGACGGAACACTGAATACCTGTTTTCATTGGCTGAGGCGCTGAGGACCCTCCTCCCTGAAGACTCAGACACACACCTCTTCTCTCTGGAAGACCTGGTTAGAGAGAGACTAACACACACACGTACTACAAGTGTGTCAGTAAACCATCGCAGGGATGCTGTAGATTGTCAGTCATGTGATTGTCTCCAGGACCATTCAGAGCTGGGTCAGGGTTAGGGTTGGGACCGTTCAGAGCTGGGTTAGGGTTGGGACCGTTCAGAGCTGGGTCAGGGTTAGGGTTGGGACCGTTCAGAGCTGGGTCAGGGTTGGGACCGTTCAGAGCTGGGTCAGGGTTGGGACCATTCAGAGCTGGGTCAGGGTTAGGGTTGGAACCGTTCAGAGCTGGGTCAGGGTTAGGGTTGGAACCGTTCAGAGCTGGGTCAGGGTTAGGGTTGGGACCGTTCAGAGCTGGGTTAGGGTTGGGGTTGGGACCGTTCAGAGCTGGGTCAGGGTTGGAACCGTTCAGAGCTGGGTCAGGGTTGGGACCGTTCAGAGCTGGGTT
Source organism: Salvelinus alpinus (assembly GCF_045679555.1). Lineage (NCBI taxonomy): Eukaryota > Metazoa > Chordata > Actinopteri > Salmoniformes > Salmonidae > Salvelinus > Salvelinus alpinus. Next base: position 109,549,786 of record NC_092088.1, read on the forward strand.
AGGGTTGGAACCGTTCAGAGCTGGGTCAGGGTTGGGACCGTTCAGAGCTGGGTTAGGGTTGGGACCGTTCAGAGCTGGGTCAGGGTTGGGACCGTTCAGAGCTGGGTCAGGGTTGGAACCGTTCAGAGCTGGGTCAGGGTTGGAACCGTTCAGAGCTGGGTCAGGGTTAGGGTTGGGACCGTTCAGAGCTGGGTCAGGGTTGGGACCGTTCAGAGCTGGGTCAGGGTTGGGACCGTTCAGAGCTGGGTCAGGGTTGGAACCGTTCAGAGCTGGGTTAGGGTTGGGACCGTTCAGAGCTGGGTCAGGGTTAGGGTTGGGACCGTTCAGAGCTGGGTCAGGGTTAGGGTTGGGACCGTTCAGAGCTGGGTCAGGGTTGGAACCGTTCAGAGCTGGGTCAGGGTTAGGGTTGGGACCGTTCAGAGCTGGGTCAGGGTTGGGACCGTTCAGAGCTGGGTCAGGGTTGGAACCGTTCAGAGCTGGGTCAGGGTTAGGGTCAGGACCGTTCAGAGCTGGGTTAGGGTCAGGACCGTTCAGAGCTGGGTCAGGGTTGGAACCGTTCAGAGCTGGGTCAGGGTTGGGACCGTTCAGAGCTGGGTCAGGGTTAGGGTCAGGACCGTTCAGAGCTGGGTCAGGGTTGGAACCGTTCAGAGCTGGGTCAGGGTTGGGACCGTTCAGAGCTGGGTCAGGGTTAGGGTCAGGACCGTTCAGAGCTGGGTCAGGGTTGGAACCGTTCAGAGCTGGGTTAGGGTTAGGACCTTTCAGAAATGGGCTAGGGTCAGAACCGTTCAGAGCTGGGTCAGGGTTAGGGTCAGAATCGTTCAGAGCTGGGTCAGGGTTGGGACCGTTCAGAGCTGGGTTAGGGTCAGAACCGTTCAGAGCTGGGTCGGGGTCAGGGTTGGGACCTTTCAAAGTTGGGTCAGGGTTAGGGTCGGGACCGTTCAGAGCTGGGTCAGGGTCAGGACCGTTCAGAGCTGGGTCAGGGTTGGGACCGTTCAGAGCTGGGTTAGGGTTGGTAGAATATGTACCAAACCTGCCAGGTCAGTGTTCATTTTGCTGCGTTCAAAACAACTGGGAATTCGATAAAAAACGAGCTCTGACTGGGGAGAAATCGATTTGAACGGTCATCCAACTCGGGAACTCGGGCCTCTTTCTAGAGCTCCGCCTCTTTCTAGAGCTCCGCCTCTTTCTAGAGCTCCGACTTTCCGACCTGAAGATCTCTCACTAGTCCTGTCTCTAAGGACTGGTTTACTGTTCAAGATCTCTCACTAGTCCTGTCTCTAAGGACTGGTTTACTGTTCAAGATCTCTCACTAGTCCTGTCTCTAAGGACTGGTTTACTGTTCAAGATCTCTCACTAGTCCTGTCTCTAAGGACTGGTTTACTGTTCAAGATCTCTCACTAGTCCTGTCTCTAAGGACTGGTTTACTGTTCAAGATCTCTCACTAGTCCTGTCTCTCTAAGGACTGGTTTACTGTTCAAGATCTCTCACTAGTCCTGTCTCTCTAAGGACTGGTTTACTGTTCAAGATCTCTCACTAGTCCTGTCTCTAAGGACTGGTTTACTGTTCAAGATCTCTCACTAGTCCTGTCTCTAAGGACTGGTTTACTGTTCAAGATCTCTCACTAGTCCTGTCTCTCTAAGGACTGGTTTACTGTTCAAGATCTCTCACTAGTCCTGTCTCTAAGGACTGGTTTACTGTTCAAGATATCTCACTAGTCCTGTCTCTAAGGACTGGTTTACTGTTCAAGATCTCTCACTAGTCCTGTCTCTCTAAGGACTGGTTTACTGTTCAAGATCTCTCACTAGTCCTGTCTCTCTAAGGACTGGTTTACTGTTCAAGATCTCTCACTAGTCCTGTCTCTAAGGACTGGTTTACTGTTCAAGATCTCTCACTAGTCCTGTCTCTAAGGACTGGTTTACTGTTCAAGATCTCTCACTAGTCCTGTCTCTAAGGACTGGTTTACTGTTCAAGATCTCTCACTAGTCCTGTCTCTAAGGACTGGTTTACTGTTCAAGATCTCTCACTAGTCCTGTCTCTAAGGACTGGTTTACTGTTCAAGATCTCTCACTTTCCAGTGATGTCATTTAAACCTGTCTCACTCTCCAGTGATGTCATTTAAACCTGTCTCACTCTCCAGTGATGTCATTTAAACCTGTCTCTCTCTCCAGTGATGTCATTTAAACCTGTCTCACTCTCCAGTGATGTCATTTAAACCTGTCTCACTCTCCAGTGATGTCATTTAAACATGTCTCACTCTCCAGTGATGTCATTTAAACCTGTCTCACTCTCCAGTGATGTCATTTAAACCTGTCTCACTCTCCAGTGATGTCATATTAAATAGCTGTCTGTCTCACTCTTCAGTCATATAGACGGGTTGGTTGTTTAGCAACACAACTGACGCATGCGTAACTTTGGGCGATACGGACTGGGATGCGCTTAGATTGTTGATAAAATCTAAACTATATTTAGTCTCCAATGTTTATTGAAAACATAAAATAAAGCACAATGAGCACTTGTCTCTCATACATAGTAACAGCTGTTGGTTAGCTTGCGCTAGCTAGCCAATTTTAGTCACGTGACATCAACCAAAACACCTCAAAACAAGACATGGTATCACGAACAAACCGAGCCACTTATGATTCACCACATGGCAGTTTCTTGTCATTGTTGTTAGAAAACTCACCACATGGCTACTAAGTCAGAAAATGTACTGTAATGTTAGCCCAGCAATGGTGCAAGGTAGAGCACAGCCTTACGTTTAGGACGTAACACAGTGGTAAGTCTATTTGGAAATCGTTGCGACCCTTTACATTTAGTGTGGCTGTAGTTAGCTAGCTTGCAGTTAGCTTAGCTTGATCCCAGTGTACACTACATTTTACAAAGCCTGAAACTTCAAGCGGACAATACATATCCCAAATCCTTCATATGAAATGTAGTTGTGATTGTAAAAGCTGATGCATCATGCCTATTAGCTTGTTACATGGCTAATTGTTCAATTTGACATTTATATCTCAGCAAATAAGCTATATTAGATTGCAATCATAATATAGTAACCATATCTAGGAAAACCACAGTTCTGAAGACTGGGCCTAATATAGTGTATAAGAGGTCATACAAGAAGTTCTGTAGTGATTCCTATGCTGTTGATGTAAATAAAATTTGCTGGTCTGTGGTGTGTAATGAGGAGCAACCAGACGCTGCTGGTCTGTGGTGTGTAATGAGGAGCAACCAGACGCTGCTGGTCTGTGGTGTGTAATGAGGAGCAACCAGACGCTGCTGGTCTGTGGTGTGTAATGAGGAGCAACCAGACGCTGCTGGTCTGTGGTGTGTAATGAGGAGGAACCAGACGCTGCTGGTCTGTGGTGTGTAATGAGGAGCAACCAGACGCTGCTGGTCTGTGGTGTGTAATGAGGAGCAACCAGACGCTGCATTAGACACATTTATGGAACTACTTATTCCAGTTACTAATAAACACCCATTAAGAAAATTACTGTAAAAACTGTTAAATCTCTGGATTGAGGAATTTAAAAAATGGTATGGTTGAGAGGGAGGCGACAAAAGTTTAGTCAGTTAAAAACAAATTCTTATTTACAATGACGGACGATTTTTAAGAAAATAAATAGGTATTAGGTGAACAATAGATATGAAAATAAATAAAAACAACAGTAAAAAGACAGTGAAAAATAAGTTTTGAGGCTATAACAGTAGCGAGGCTATATACAGTAGAGAGGCTACATACAGTAGAGATGCTATATACACTAGAGAGGCTATATACAGTAGAGGCTATATACAGTAGAGAGGCTATATACAGTAGCGAGGCTATATACAGTAGAGAGGTTATATACAGTAGAGAGGCTATATACACTAGAGAGGCTATATACAGTAGAGGCTATATACAGTAGAGAGGCTATATACAGTAGAGATGCTATATACAGTAGAGATGCTATATACAGTAGAGATGCTATATACACTAGAGAGGCTATATACAGTAGAGGCTATATACACTAGAGATGCTATATACAGTAGAGAGGCTACATACAGTAGAGATGCTATATACACTAGAGAGGCTATATACAGTAGAGGCTATATACAGTAGAGAGGCTATATACAGTAGAGATGCTATATACAGTAGAGATGCTATATACAGTAGAGATGCTATATACACTAGAGAGGCTATATACAGTAGAGGGGCTATATACAGTAGAGAGGCTATATACACTAGAGAGGCTATATACAGTAGAGGCTATATACACTAGAGAGGCTATATACAGTAGAGGGGCTATATACACTAGAGAGGCTATATACACTAGAGAGGCTATATACACTAGAGAGGCTATATACAGTAGAGGCTATATACACTAGAGAGGCTATATACAGTAGAGGCTATATACAGTAGAGAGGCTATATACAGTAGCGAGGCTATATACAGTAGAGAGGTTATATACAGTAGAGAGGCTATATACAGTAGCGAGGCTATATACAGTAGAGAGGTTATATACAGTAGAGAGGCTATATACAGTAGCGAGGCTATAACAGTAGCGAGGCTATAACAGTAGAGAGGCTATATACAGTAGAGAGGCTATATACAGTAGAGAGGCTATATACAGTAGAGGCTATATACAGTAGAGAGGCTATATACAGGCACCAGTTAGTTGGGCAAATTGAGGTAGTATGTACATGTAGCCTATACTGTATAATAACAACAGGTAATATCAGATCCTACCTAGTATAGTTGAAGTCGGAAGTTTACATCCACTTCGGTTGGAGTCATTAAAACTCGTTTTTCAACCACTCCACACATTTCTTGTTAACAAACTACAAACTATAGTTTTGGCAAGTCAGTTAGGACATCTACTTTGTGCATGACACAAGTAACTTTTCCAACAATTCTTTACATGGGACCACGCAGCCGCCATACCGCTCAGGAAGGAGACGCGTTCTGTCTCCTGGAGATGAACTTACTTTGGTGCGAAGCGCAAATCAATCCCAGAACAACAGTAAAGGACCTTGTGAAGATGATGGAGGAAACAGGTACAAAGTATCTATTTCCACAGTAAAACGAGTCCTATATCGACATAACCTGAAAGGCCGCTCAGCAAGGAAGAAGCCACTGCTCCAAAACCGCCATAAACTACATTTTTGGAGAAATGTCCTCTGGTCTGATGAAACAAAAATAGAACTGTTTGGCCATAATGATCATCGTTATGTTTGGAGGAAAAAGGGGGATGCTTGCAAGCCGAAGAACACCATCCCAACCGTGAAGCACGGGGGTGGCAGCATCATGTTGTGGGGGTGCTTTGCTGCAGGAGGGACTGGTGCACTTCACAAAATAGATGGCATCATGAGGATGGGAAATTATGTGGATATATTGAAGCAACATCTCAAGACATCAGTCAGGAAGTTAAAGCTTGAGTCTTCCAAATGGACAATGACCCCAAGCATACTTCCAAAGTTGTGGCAAAATGGCTTAAGGACAACAAAGTCAAGGTATTGGAGTGGCCATCACAAAGCCCTGACCTCAATCCTATGGAAAATTGGTGGGCAGAACTGAAAAAGCATGTGCGAGCAAGGAGGCTTACAAACCGGATTCAGTTACACCAGCTCTGTCAGGAGGAATGGGCTAAAATTCACCCAACTTGTTGTGGGAAGCTTGTGGAAGGCTACCCGAAACGTTTGACCCAAGTTAAACAATTTAAAGGCAATCCTACCAAATACTAATTGAGTGTATGTACATTTCTGACCCACTGGGAATGTGATGAAATAAATCATTCTCTTTACTATTATTCTGACATTTCACGTTCTTAAAATAAAGTGGTGATCCTCACTGACCTAAGACAGGGAATTTTTTACTAGAATCTAGAATTAAATGTCAGAAATTGTGAAAAACTGAGTTTAAATGTATTTGGCTAAGGTGTATGTAAACTTCTGACTTCAACTGTGTATATGTGTGTATATATATATTTATTCCTCTAGACCAACCAGGAGTTTAGAATACTGGACAATACCATATTAGGAACTGTTTCAGTGTAGAATCGACAGACACAAGACGGATCTAATCTACCCAGCAACCAGATGTGGACAAAAGGAACGCGCCAAGGGGCTTGGACAAATCCGAGGGCCAGCAAAGGCGGGGCAAAGTCTAAACCACGCCCCGCCTCTACTGTGATAGGCCAACAGACGCGTTGAAACTACGTCATCACGGTATAAGAACAGCTGTTTACGTACTTCTTGCCAGTTCCCTGTTAACCCTGCGCGGTGATACAGCGAACCCGTATATACGAAAATTGCATTTGCCATTCATTGTTTGCGGTAATTAAACATAATTAAAGAAAGTTAGCAGACCTGACTTTTTATTTATCCTGACACCGGATGTGTTACACGCAGCGTTCACACTACGGTGAAGCATGGTGGTGGCAGAATCATGCTGTGGGGATGTTTTTCAGTGGTAGGGACTTGGAGACTAGTCAGGATCAAGTGAAAGATGAACGGATCAAAGTACAGAGAGATCCTTGATGAAAGCCTGCTCCAGAGCGCTCAGGACCTCATCCAACCTGCCAGAACTTGAAAGGATCTGCAGAGAGGAATGGGAGAAACTGCCCAAATACAGGTGTGCCAAGCTTGTAGCGTCATACCCAAGAAGACTCGAGGCTGTAATCGCTGCCAAAGGTACTTTAACAAAGTACTAAGTAAAGGGTCTGAATACTGATGTAAATGTAATATTTCGTTTTTTTTTGCAAACTTTTCTAAAAACCTGTTTTTGCTTTGTCAATATGGGGTATTGTGTGTAGCTTGATGAGGGAAAAAAACAATTTAATACATTTTACAAAAAGGCTGTAAATTAACAAAATGTGCAAAAAGTCAAGGGGTCTGAATACTTTCCGAAGGCACTGTAGATATGTATGGTTCTGTCTATCACTTGGCTGTATGTATTTTCTAATACGGGCCTATTGTAAATGTGGGTTATTGTTGCTCCACCATCTTTATTGCATAAAGAAATACAAGTACAAACAACTTGAAGCTACATGATATTTTGACAGACGTGTCCATTGATCAGCAATTGGTAAAACAAGACCTAGTTTGAAAGACAAGTGCTTCTGAGCTGATGTCAATATTGCACAGGTAAGCTAATCAATCAAAATATATTCCAATCACTCACGTTTATTTGTAAAGCTCTTTTTACATCAGCAGATGTCACAAAGTGCTGTACAGAAACCCAGCCTAAAACCCCAAACAGGAAGAAATGCAGATGTAGAAGCATAGTGGCTAGGAAAAACTCCCTAGAAAGGCAGGAACCTAGGAAGACACCTAGAGAGGAACCAGGCTCTGAGGGGTGGCCAGTCCTATTCTGGCTGTACCGGTTGGAGATTATAACTGTGCATAGCCATTAAGGCCAGATTGTTCTTCAAGATGTTCAAACGTCCATAGACGACCAGCAGTGTCAAATAATATTCACTGTGGTTGTAGAGGGTGCAAAAGGTCAGTACCTCAGGAGTAAATGTCAGTTGGCTTTTCATAGCCGAGCATTCAGAGGTCGAGACAGCAGGTGCGGTAGAGAGAGAGTCAAAAACAGCAGGTCCAGGACAAGGTAGCACGTCCGGTGAACAGGTCAGGGTTCCATAGCCGCAGGTGGACTGGGGACAGCCAGGAGTCATCAGGCCAGGTAGTCCTGAGGCATGGTCCTCCGGGAGAGAGGGAAAGAGAGAGAATTAGAGGGAGCATACTTAAATTCACACATGACACCAGATAAGACAGGAGAATTACACCAGATATAACAGACTGACCCTAGCCCCCCCAGCACATGGACTATTGCAGCATAGATACTGGGGGTTGATAAGGGGGGATCGTGGGACACTGTGACCCCGTCCGACAATATCCCTGGATAGGGCCAACCATGCAGGGTATAACCACCCACTATGTCAAAGCACAGCCCCCACACCACTAGAGGGATATCAACAGACCACCAACCTACTACCCTGAGACAAGGCTGAGTATAGCCCCCACACCACTAGAGGGATATCTACCACCCTACTACCCTGAGACAAGGCTGAGTATAGCCCCCACACCACTAGAGGGATATCTACCACCCTACTACCCTGACACAAGGCTGAGTATAGCCCCCACACCACCCACTAGAGGGATATCTACCACCCTACTACCCTGAGACAAGGCTGAGTATAGCCCCCACACCACTAGAGGGATATCTACCACCCTACTACCCTGAGACAAGGCTGAGTATAGCCCCCACACCACTAGAGGGATATCTACCACCCTACTACCCTGAGACAAGGCTGAGTATAGCCCCCACACCACTAGAGGGATATCTACCACCCTACTACCCTGAGACAAGGCTGAGTATAGCCCCCACACCACTAGAGGGATATCTACCACCCTACTACCCTGAGACAAGGCTGAGTATAGCCCCCACACCACTAGAGGGATATCTACCACCCTACTACCCTGAGACAAGGCTGAGTATAGCCCCCACACCACTAGAGGGATATCTACCACCCTACTACCCTGAGACAAGGCTGAGTATAGCCCCCACACCACTAGAGGGATATCTACCACCCTACTACCCTGAGACAAGGCTGAGTATAGCCCCCACACCACTAGAGGGATATCAACCACCCTACTACCCTGAGACAAGGCTGAGTATAGCCCCCACACCACTAGAGGGATATCTACCACCCTACTACCCTGAGACAAGGCTGAGTATAGCCCCCACACCACTAGAGGGATATCTACCACCCTACTACCCTGAGACAAGGCTGAGTATAGCCCCCACACCACTAGAGGGATATCTACCACCCTACTACCCTGAGACAAGGCTGAGTATAGCCCCCACACCACTAGAGGGATATCTACCACCCTACTACCCTGAGACAAGGCTGAGTATAGCCCCCACACCACTAGAGGGATATCTACCACCCTACTACCCTGAGACAAGGCTGAGTATAGCCCCCACACCACTAGAGGGATATCTACCACCCTACTACCCTGAGACAAGGCTGAGTATAGCCCCCACACCACTAGAGGGATATCTACCACCCTACTACCCTGAGACAAGGCTGAGTATAGCCCCCACACCACTAGAGGGATATCTACCAACCTACTACCCTGAGACAAGGCTGAGTATAGCCCCCACACCACTAGAGGGATTTCTACCACCCTACTACCCTGAGACAAGGCTGAGTATAGCCCCCACACCACTAGAGGGATATCTACCAACCTACTACCCTGAGACAAGGCTGAGTATAGCCCCCACACCACTAGAGGGATATCTACCACCCTACTACCCTGAGACAAGGCTGAGTATAGCCCCCACACCACTAGAGGGATATCTACCAACCTACTACCCTGAGACAAGGCTGAGTATTGTCCCCACACCACTAGAGGGATATCTACCACCCTACTACCCTGAGACAAGGCTGAGTATAGCCCCCACACCACTAGAGGGATATCTACCACCCTACTACCCTGAGACAAGGCTGAGTATAGCCCCCACACCACTAGAGGGATATCTACCACCCTGAGACAAGGCTGAGTATAGCCCCCACACCACTAGAGGGATATCTACCACCCTACTACCCTGAGACAAGGCTGAGTATAGCCCCCACACCACTAGAGAGATATCTACCACCCTACTACCCTGAGACAAGGCTGAGTATAGCCCCCACACCACTAGAGGGATATCTACCACCCTACTACCCTGAGACAAGGCTGAGTATAGCCCCCACACCACTAGAGGGATATCTACCACCCTACTACCCTGAGACAAGGCTGAGTATAGCCCCCACACCACTAGAGGGATATCTACCACCCTAAGGCTGGATAGCCACACCACTAGAGGGATATCTACACCCTGAGACAAGGCTGAGTATAGCCCCCACACCACTAGAGGGATATCTACCAACCTACTACCCTGAGACAAGGCTGAGTATAGCCCCCACACCACTAGAGGGATATCTACTACCCTGAGACAAGGCTGAGTATAGCCCCCACACCACTAGAGGGATATCTACTACCCTGAGACAAGGCTGAGTATAGCCCCCACACCACTAGAGGGATATCTACCACCCCGAGACAAGGCTGAGTATAGCCCCCACACCACAAGAGGGATATCTACCACCTGAGACAAGGCTGAGTATAGCCCCCACACCACTAGAGGGATATCTACCACCCTACTACCCTGAGACAAGGCTGAGTATAGCCCCCACACCACTAGAGGGATATCTACCAACCTACTACCCTGAGACAAGGCTGAGTATTGTCCCCACACCACTAGAGGGATATCTACCACCCTACTACCCTGAGACAAGGCTGAGTATAGCCCCCACACCACTAGAGGGATATCTACTACCCTGAGACAAGGCTGAGTATAGCCCCCACACCACTAGAGGGATATCTACCACCCTGAGACAAGGCTGAGTATAGCCCCCACACCACTAGAGGGATATCTACCACCCTGAGACAAGGCTGAGTATAGCCCCCACACCACTAGAGGGATATCTACCACCCTGAGACAAGGCTGAGTATAGCCCCCACACCACTAGAGGGATATCTACCACCCTGAGACAAGGCTGAGTATAGCCCCCACACCACTAGAGGGATATCTACTACCCTGAGACAAGGCTGAGTATAGCCCCCACACCACTAGAGGGATATCTACTACCCTGAGACAAGGCTGAGTATAGCCCCCACACCACTAGAGGGATATCTACTACCCTGAGACAAGGCTGAGTATAGCCCCCACACCACTAGAGGGATATCTACTACCCTGAGACAAGGCTGAGTATAGCCCCCACATTTGGAGCGTTTTGAGCGTTGCCTGGCTGCAAATGAAATCAAAGATGAAAAGAAAGCAGACGTATTTCTCAGTGTTTTGGGTCCCACTGAGTATGGATTGCTGAAAGGTCTCATTGAACCAATAACAGCAGTGGAGGTGAACTATGCAGAACTGACTGAAACTCTTTCATGGAGAGCCAATTCTCATTGCAGAACGTTTCAGATTTGACCAACGTCACCAGAGTCAAGGGGAAACCGTGGCTGACTACATCCTTGCTTTGAAAAGGCTGGCAAGTACATGTGAGTTTGCACAATTTCTTGATGATGCTCTTCGAGACAAGTTTGTATGGGGTCTCACAGGTGAAGCATTTCACAGAAGGCTTCTTTCAGAGAAGGACCTGACCTTTAAGAAAGCCTGTGATATCGCACTTGGACTCGAGCTTGCCCACGGGATACTATTGATCTATCGGGATATGCAGAACGTTAGAAAGGTGTTCACAAGGTCAGTGATGCACGTGGTGAAAAAGGCTCACAAAAGCCACACTTTTCTCAGTCCCGTCCTCAAGGTTACACAAGAACAAAGCAGCCCACATCTCAAAGGTCTAAGCCAAGTTGCTAGTGAATGTCGATTCCAAAATGTAAAGTGACACAATTGTGGAAAGGTTGGACATTTACAGAAAGTGTGTAAAGCCTCAAAACGCACAGCAAGAGTGTCAGACGCAGCACAAGAAGAGGAAGGTACAACTGAAACAGTATTGGAACGGTTCACAGTGTACACAGCTCAACAACAAAAAGATGGAATCTATCTCAACATGGAGTTAGCGGGAAAACCAGTAAAAATGCAGCTGGACACCGGAGCGTCTGTATCTCTGGTTCCAGAGAGACACTACAAAGAAAAACTGAAAGGGTTACCCTAACCCTAACCCTCTTCAGCCTTTCTTCATACACTGGTGACACTATTCCTGTGTTAGGGCAGATCCAGGTACCAGTCCGGTATGAGGGGAAGGAGTGGACGCTACCGCTTGTCATTGTTAAAGGAGAGAAATCAGCCTTGCTAGGCAGAAACTGGCTTCAAAAGATCAAGTTGAACTGGGGAGATATCTTCAGTCTGAGAAATGACAAACCAGTGAGTCAAGCTACACTCACTAACATGCTGGAGAAGCACAAAGAACCTTTCAAAGATGGCGACGGCGAAATACAAGACTTCACAGCAAAAGTCAGAGTGCAAGAAGGAACCAAGCCTATCTTTCACAAACCACGTCCAGTTCCCAATGCTCTTAAGGAAGCAGTAGAGAAGGAACTGGACCGCCTACAGAAGAATAACATAATTACGAAAGTAGCGAGGAGCGACTGGGCCGCTCCGATCGTTGTAGACCCAAAGAAAGACAAGACCGTCAGAATGTGCGGTGACTACAAGGTCACAGTAAATCGCTGCATACTACCACAGGAATATCCACTACCAAATGCTGAAGATCTGTTTGCCATTCTAGCTGGTGGGAAGGTTTTCAGTAAGCTGGACCTGGCATTTGCTTATCAGCAACTGAAGCTGGATCCGGAGTCAGAACAGTATCTGACCATCAATACACACAAGGGGCTTTTCAGATTCAATCGCTTGGCCTATGGAATCTCGACAGCTCCAGCGATATTCCAACACACAATGGATCAGATGGTATACAGCACCCCTGCTCCGTACTCACCGCTTCCCGGGGCCGCTTCATGGACCACATCCTCGTGTCAGCACCAACCATTGGAGAGCACCTTTATAATACAGTTCAGGTCTACAGGTCAGGTATATTATTATACAGGCCAGGTCTATTATAATACAGACCAGGTCTACTGGCCAGGTCTATTATAATACAGGCCAAGTCTATTATAATACAGGCCAAGTCTACAGGCCAGGTATAGTATAATACAGGCCATGTCTATTATAATACAGGCCTGTTCTAATATAATACAGGCCAGGTCTATTATAATACAGGCCTGTTCTAATATTATACAGACCAGGTCTATTATAAAAGAGGCCAGGTTTATTAAAATACAGACCTCTAGTATAATACAGGCCAGGTCTGTTATAATACAGACAAGGTCTATTATAATACAGGCCAGGTCTACAGGCCAGGTCTAGTATAATACAGGCCAGGTCTAGTATAATACAGTCCAGGTATATCATAATACAGACCAGGTATATTATAATACAGCCCAGGTCTGTTATAATACAGACCAGGTCTATTATAATACAGGCCAGGTCTATTATTATACAGGCCAGGTCTATTGTAATACGGGCCTGGTCTATTATAATACAGGCCAGGTCTATTATAATACAGCCCAGGTCTACAGATCAGGTCTATTATATTAGAGACAAGGTCTATTATAATACAGACCAGGTGTATTATAATACAGGCCAGGTATATTATTATACAGGCCAGGTCTATTGTAATACAGACCAGGTCTACTGGCCAGGTCTATTATAAATCAGGCCAAGTCTATTATAACACAGGGCAGGTCTATTATAATACAGACCAGGTAAATTATAATACCGGCCAGGTTTATTATAATACAGACCAGGTCTATTATAATACAGGACAGGTCTACAGGCCAGTTCTATTATAATACAGGCCAGGTCTTTTATAATACAGACCAGGTCTAGTATAATACAGGTCAGGTCTATTATAATACAGACCGGGTATATTATAATACAGGTCAGGTCTATCATAATACAGGCCAGGTCTATTATAATACAGGCCATGTCTATTATTATACAGGCCAGGTCTACAGGCCAGGTCTAGTATAATACAGGCCAGGTATACAGGCAGGTCTAGTATAATACAGTCCAGGTATATCATAATACAGACCAGGTATATTATAATACAGCCCAGGTCTGTTATAATACAGACCAGGTCTATTATAATACAGGCCAGGTCTATTATAATACAGCCCAGGTCTACAGATCAGGTCTATTATATTAGAAACAAGGTCTATTATAATACCGACCAGGTGTATTATAATATATGCCAGGTCTATTATAATACAGACCAGGTCTATTATAATACAGGCCAGGTCTATTATAATACAGGCCAGGTCTACAGGCCAGGTCTATAATTATACAGGCCAGGTCTATTATACTACAGACCGGGTATATTAAAATACAGACCAGGTCTATTATAATACAGGCCAAGTCTAATATAATACAGCCCTGGTCTATTATAAAATAGGTCAGGTTTATTATAATACAGGCCAGGTCTTTTATAATACAGACCAGGTATATTATAATACATGCCAGGTCTATTATAATACAGGCCTGGTCTGCATTCCAGGTTTAGTATAATACAGGCCAGTTCTATTATAATACATACCAGGTCTATTACAATGCAGGCCAGGTCTAATATAATACAGGCCAAGTCTACAGGCCAGGTCTAGTATAATACAGGTCAGGTCTATTATAATACAGACCAGGTCTAGTATAATACAGGCCAGTTCTATTGTAATACAGGCCAGGTCGAACATAATTCAGGCCAGGTTTTTTATAATAGAGGTCAGGTCTATTATAATACAGTCCAGGTCTATTATAATACAGACCAGGTACTATTATAATACAGTACAGGTCTACAGGCCAGGTCTAGTATAATACAGGTCAGGTCTATTATAATACAGACCAGGTCTAGTATAATACAGGCCAGTTCTATTGTAATACAGACCAGGTCTATTATAATACATGCCATGTATATTATTATACAGGCCAGGTCTAAAGGCCAGGTCTAATATAATACAGGCCAGGTCTATTATAATACAGGTCAGGTATATTATTATACAGGCTAGGTCTATTATAATACAGGCCAGGTCTATTATAATAAAGGACAGGTCTATTATATTATAGGCCAGGTCTATTATAATACAGGCCAGGTCTACAGGTGAGGTATGTTATTATACATGCCAGGTCTATTTTAAGACAGGCCAGGTATATTATTATACAGGCTAGGTCTATTATAATACAGGCCAGGTCTATTATAATAAAGGACAGGTCTATTATATTATAGGCCAGGTCTATTTCAATACAGGCCATGTATATTATTATACAGGCCAGGTATATTATTATACAGGCCAGGTATATTATTATACAGGCTAGGTCTATTATAATACAGACCAGGTCTATTATATTATAGGCCAGGTCTATTTTAATACAGGCCAGGTATATTATTATACAGGCTAGGTCTACAGGCCAGCTACTAGTATAATTATCACCAGAATTATGTTCTCAATGTTTTATGTTTGGAAAAATAACGTTCCCAAGGTAAACGGACTATTTCTCAGGCTCAGATATTATAATATGCATATAATTGACAGATTAGGATAGAAAACACTCCAAAGTTTCCAAAACTGTCAAAATGTTGTCTGTGAGTATAACAGAACGGATTTTGCAGGCAAAAACCTGAGGAACTCCAACCCGGAAGTGTATTTTTTTAAATCTCTGTTCCATTGCTTGCCCCTCCTCCATTTAAAGGGGTATCAACCAGATTCCAATGGCTTCCTCAGGCTGTGACCAGGCTTTAGACATAGTTTCAAACTTTTATTTTGAAAAATGAGCGAGATTTATCAAAACGCGTCAGGTGTCCTTTGATTAGTTCCTGCGCAGGAGAGATGTGGCTCGACATTTTCTTTCTCTGTAGTATTGAACAGTTTACCGTCCGGTTAAAATTTTATCGATTATGTATGTTAAAAACAACCTGAGGATTGATTATAAAAAACGTTGACATGTTTCTACGAACATTACGGATGCTTTGGGAATTTTCGTCTGCCCTTCAGTACCGGAACGAGCTTGTGGTTCTCTGAACATAACGCGCAAACCAAATGGCGGTTTTTGGTTATAAAACGAATCTTTATCGAACAAAAATAACATTTATTGTGTAACTGGGAGTCTCGTGAGTGCAAACATCCAAAGATTATCAAAGGTAAGCGATTCATTTTATTGTTTTTCTGACTTTCGTGACCAAGCTAATTTAAGGCTAGCTGTTCTAGCAGTGATTGATACACTCACAAACGCTTGGATTGCTTTCGCTGTAAAGCATATTTTTCCAAATCTGACACGATAGGTGGATTAACAACAAGCTAAGCTGTGTTTTGGTATATTTCACTTGTGATTCCATGATTATAAATATTTTTTGTATTATTTTTTAATTTGGTGCTCTGTAATTCAGCGGTTGTTTACGAAAATTATCCCGTAAAAGGGATCCGTGCGGCAAGAAGTTAATTAACTACTCAGCCTGAAACCCAGAATTTGTAGGAAAATGGTTGAAATGAATCAGACGGAGGCCCAGCTACAATAGTCAGAAAGTTTATTTTCGAGAGCGCGCTACTCTATTGTACAAAACAATTCATTTTAATTTTTTCAGCTTCTCCCACACACATTCACACAAGCATACGCACACACATTCACACTAACACAACCATACGCACACACATTCTCACCAACCTTAGCACACAATGTCCTGCTACCCAGCCGACAAAGATTAGGGGATTCCGTGAGACTTACTCCACCTCCTCCCATACCTGAAGGGAACATTTTGACATTTGCCGTACGGTTAGTGAGAAACACCATATTGCAAATGTACGGTCCCTTACTAGACGTCCGCGAATGTTTGTAAAATTCACGGATGGCAGTGGGCCGTGCACGGGGGCCAGATTTTTCAGGAAGTCATCAAACGTAGTCTCTCGGACATTCGGTTTCCGTTTTATAAAATGTTCAAATTTTGGTCGTTTTTCCGCTGTCCCGGTATATCCCACCAGAGGGCGAATGAAATCACATTGCAAATGTACAAAACATCACCAATCACGAAGTGGCCTTTTCTCCTAAACGGAAAAGATTTCGAAGACGAAACTTGGTGAGCATAGGTTTTGCATAATGGGCAGTTGGCCCAGAACAAGATGGCGTCGAGGCCTCAAGGCTTTTTGAGTTATGGCCATTTTTCTGGGATTAAAGGTCAAAAACGCTTCACGTCAAAGTACATAAACCTACGGTGTCAGGAAAAAAAGAACCAGCCATTTATCTATCGTAATTTAAGAGAAATCGTCCATTGTACAATTGGTGATGTTCACAAAAATGTTTTTTTCCCCCCCAAAGAGTTACAGATCCAGTTGCAGCGTGTTCAGACGAACATTTTTTTTCGAAGTTCTGCGAGAATTCTGTGATTTTCTGTGATTTTCTGAAATAACACACACTCATTTAACCCTCTGTAAATAAGTCAGTTCTTAACATAAAGACTTAAAACTCAATATTATATAAGAGCCTACCCCAAGGAGGATATGTGTTCACTTTCAGCTTCCTGTGTCAACCGGAAGTACCTTAAAATGGTGTCATAGGGGCTGTTTCGAAGGGTTAAAAAGATCAGATCTTTTCAAAACTTCATATGTGTGATTAGGCAACCCTCATGAATTGTAAATCAGTAATTTCTCCCAACAGATGTCAAAGAAAATCTCTCTCACACACACACACACACACACAGCAAGGATGGAGTGACAAAGTGCGGTGCTTAAAGACACTTAGAGCCTGCAATGACATTACCATAATCTCTAGCCTGTGCCGAGTTCAACGAGATGCCCCGCTTGACCGTAGCTCGCTCGGTCTGAGCGCAGCGACAGTGACAAGAAGAAGGCCCCAAATGAAGCCTGGACCTAAATTTCAAGTCTTTTGCTTTTGGGAGACAGAGAGAGAACCGTTAAGGTTAGAAGCACAATTTGACCTCAAGAACGTTCCTAAGGTCCTCCCGATCTGTGCAAGCCTAACCTTGACCGTGTGGCATTAACCCTTAATTCTTAAGACTAGGGCGCGGTATTTTCGTTTTTGGCTAAAAAATTTACCCATTTGAAACTGCCTATTTCTCAGCCCCCGAAACTAGAATGTGCATATAATTGTCAGATTAGGATAGAAAACACTCTAAAGTTTCCAAAACGGTCTTAATATTGTCTGTGAGTTAAAGAGAACTGATATTGCAGGCGAAAACCGGAGGAAAATCAAATCAGGAAGTGTCTCTGTTTTTGAAACCTCTCTGTTCTTATGCCTGCCTAACCTGCATTTAAAGGGATATCAACCAGATTTTTATATGGCTTCCCTAAGGTGTCAACAGTCATTAGACAAAGTTTCAGGCTTTTATTTTGAAAAATGAGCGTGAAAGATCACATTGCGTAAGTGGATAGGTGGGGGCTCAGAGTGAGTTCTGCGTAACAGAGAAAGGCGGCCATTGTTTCTCCCGGTATGAATAAACAACACTCCCGGTTGATATATTATCGAATATATATTTGAAAAACATCCTGAGGATTGATTATAAAAAACGTTTGACATGTTTCTGTGGACATTATGGATATTATTTGGCATTTTCGTATGCGTTTTGGTGACCGGAGCCAAACGCAGCAAACAAACGGAGGTATTTGGATATCAAAGTAATATTTATCGAACAAAAAGAACATTTGTTGTGTAACTGGGAGTCTCGTGAGTGGACACGTCTGAAGATTATCTAAGGTAAGCCATTAATTTTATTGCTTTTCACATTTTCGTGACCATGCTAATTTGGGGTTAGCTGATTTAGCATTGAAAGCTACACTCACAAAAGCTTGGATTTCTTATTGAAACCGGCTCGGCCCATAGAGACGGACCCCAATGTTTCTGTCCGATAGCTCATTCAAGGACCCCGTAGCAAGGCATGGAAAAAAGTGGAATTTCAGCACCAATTAAGGTCTTGGTCGGGCACCGAATAACCTATCGAGCCGAAACTCGGGATTCGGGGTCGACGAAGCCACATAGGTCTACACATAATGTCAGAACTGGACCTGCAGCTAGAATTTAACTATGTGTTTTATGTTTTTATTATGTTTTAACTTTTCTGCGCTACTGATACCGAATACGGGTTCACTTTCCTAAACAACCGCTGAATTGCAGGGCGCCAAATTCAAAAATATTACTAAAAATATTTATAATCATGCAATCACAAGTGAAATATACCAAAACACAGCTTAGCTTGTTGTTAATCCACCTATCGTGTCAGATTTTGAAAATATATTTTAC
Organism: Salvelinus alpinus; assembly: GCF_045679555.1. Taxonomy (NCBI): domain Eukaryota; kingdom Metazoa; phylum Chordata; class Actinopteri; order Salmoniformes; family Salmonidae; genus Salvelinus; species Salvelinus alpinus. Next base: position 109,568,624 of record NC_092088.1, read on the forward strand.
AGCGAAAGAAATCCAAGCTTTTGTGAGTGTAGCTTTCAATGCTATAACAGCTTAGCCTTATATTAGCTTGGTTAGCTTGGTCACGAAAGTAAGAAAAGCAATAAAATTAATCGCTTACATTTGATAATCTTCGGGTGTTTCCACTCACGAGACTCCATGTTACACAAAACCGCCATTATTTTGAGAAAACAAAAGCCGTGTTCCGTTCGACAAATCCCAAAAAGTATCCGAAATGGTCGTAGAAACATTTCAAATGTTTTTTATAATCAAACCTCAGGTTGTCTTTAACAAACATAATCGATAATATTTCAACCGGAGCATAACCTATTCATTAACCTTTCACGAGCCTCTACCCCGGGTCCGGGATCACCCCCCACCCCCCCTACACACTGATTAGCATAGCTAGCATAGCTTCACAAGTAGATAGTAGCATCTAAATATCATTAAATCACAAGTCCAAGACACCAGATGAAAGATACAGATCTTGTGAATAAAGCCACCATTTCAGATTTTTAAAATGTTTTACAGGGAAGACAAAATATGTAAATCTATTAGCTAAACACGTTAGCAAAATACACCACTATTCTAACTCCATCAGTTTCTTACTCCTTCAGGTGCTATCACCAATTCGGCTCAACTAAGATATTGATAGCCAATAACCTATAAAAAAAACCATCAGATGACAGTCTGATAACATATTCATGGTATAGGATAGTTTTTGTTAGAAGAAAGTGCATATTTCAGGTAGAAATCACAGTTTACAATTGCACCGACCATCACAAATCGACTAGAATTACTAGATAGAGCAACGTGTATGACCAATTTACTCATCATAAAACATTTCATAAAAATAGACAAAGCATAGCAATGGAAAGACCCAGTTCTTGTGATTTCAGACCATATTTCAGATTTTCTAAGCGTTTTTCAGCGAAAACACAATAAATCGATAAGTTAGCATACCACATGTGCAAACGTTACCAGAGCATCGATTCCAGCCAAAGAGCGCTATAACGTAATCACCGCCAAAATATATTAATTTTTTCACTAACCTTCTCAGAATTCTTCCGATGACACTCCTGTAACATCATTTTACAACATACATATACAGTTTGTTCGAAAAGGTGCATATTTAGCCATACAAAACCGTGGTTATACAATGGAAATAGTCACAACTCAAGCCTCAAAATGAGGAACGTCAGCTTTCAGAGTGATCTAGTTTAATCGAAAGCTAATCATATACTTGACTAAAAAATACAGGGTTGACAGGAATCGAAAGACAAATTAGTTCTTAATGCAACCGCTGATTTACATTTTTTAAATTATCCTTACTTTTCAATACAGGGTTCGCCAAGTGAAGCTATACCAAACAAAATGGCGAAATATGCGTTTAAAATATTTCGACAGAACAACGATTTATCATATTAAATATTGCTTACTTTGAGCTGTTCTTCCATCATATTCTTGGGCAATGTATCCTTTCTATGTTATAAACGTCTTTTGGTCGATAGATGTCCTCTGTCCTTCGAAATATCCACTAACGATCGAACGGGACCCCAAAACGTGTCCAAAGTTTCAGAGTGCACAACAAAGAAATTCCTCAAAATCGCACTAAACGGATATAAATTGCTATAAAACGGTTCAAATTAACTACATTATGATGTTTTTAACAACTATAACGACTGAAAACATGACCGGAGAAATATTGCTGGTTAGACAAGGATTTGGAATGAGGCAAGTCCGATGTCCTTCACGCTTCAGGCGCGCGACGAGAAAGGGCGGTCCCTATACATTTTGTGGTTTTATAATGGCTGGGATTGTGCAATAGACTCCATTCAAAACGTGATGACGTACAGACACCCAGAGGAAGACGTAGGCAGTGTCGGTTTCTTCATAGCATTCACTGTCGCCTTAAAAACAGACTCCAGATCAGGGGTAAAAATTTCTGAAATCTGACCCCTGTCATGAAAAGTGCTGTAGATATTGTTCTGTACCACTCAGAGACAAAATTCCAACTTCTATAGAAACTAGAAGGTGTTTTCTATCCAATAATAACAATAATATGCATATTGTACGATCAAGAATTTAGCACGAGGCAGTTTAATTTGGAGACCCAAATATGCTAATGCGGAACAGCACCCCCTATAGTTGCAAGAAGTTAAGAGAGAAAAGGAAAATGGTGAGCTCCTCCCGCGCGCAGGAAATATTCAGAGGAAACCTGACCTCTTTGAAACATCTCGCTCATTTTTCAAAATAAAAGCCTGAAACTATGTCTAAAGCCTGGTCACAGCCTGAGGAAGCCATTGGAAAAATAATCTGGTTGATACCCCTTTAAATGGAGGTTAGACGGGCCAGGAAACAAAGATTTGTAAAAAGAAATATCACTTCCGGGTTACTTTTTCTCAGGATTTCGCTTGCAGAATAAGTATTATTTTTCTCACAGACAATATCTTGACAGTTTTGGAAACTTTGGAGTGTTTTCTATCCTAATCTGTAAATTATATGCATATTCTACGATCTGGGCCAGAGAAAATGTCCGTTTACGTTGGGTACGTTATTTTAAAAAAATTAAAAAAAATCTGACCCCTAGCGCTAAGAGGTTTTAAACTGAAGGCGCTGTGAATTTTGGGCCTGCTCTGAAATATGTGATAGTTGGCTTCTAAATTAGTTGGAAAAAGTGGGTTTGGTGTCAGATGGTATCAGTTTGGTGCCATAAAATATCTAATTGTCTGATGGACACTGACTTGCTAGTTGACTTTTGTACATTTGCAATATGTTTAAACAGTGAGGTACCATCACCAAAATGACATTCTGAAATCAACACCAATGAGCGATGGAGAGGAATCAGAATCACTGCCCGGCCATCCCGAGTTCATCGGCCCAGTCAATTTCGCATTCCTGCAGTTTTTTTGAGCATGTCAAATTCGTGATGGTAAATGCCCATTGAAACAGTGAAAAAACATCACCAAATGGACAACACAACGAGCGATGGAGAGGAACCACTATCACTGCCCGGCCATCCCGAGTTCATCGGGTCAGACACTTTTGCATTTCTGCAGTATTTTTGAGCATGTCAAATTTGTGATGGTAAATGCCCATTGAAACATGTAGAAAGAGGAGGAAGGGAAGCGCTACTAAGGTACACTATAGTATATTTTGGTAGATAGAAGGTGCTCTTTGGTAAAAGGTGTAAATTGGTCATCAAAAAGAAAGGAGGACCAAGGCACTCTTCATATAATTAATTAAAATGCCTTTATTAGTATGGCATGTTCAATAGAAACAAAGTTGTTTAAAAACCGACGCGTTTCGGCTGCATGGCCTTCGTCAGGGAGTATAGAAAAAGGAGTACACAATGTCCTCTTTTGAAAGGCTTTTCCAATTAGCCCTAATTAGAAGAGGGAGTGGTTACCAAATTGGACACACCTAGTAAGCAATAACATACACATGAAAAGGTGAAATACTGTAGCTATGTTATCATGAGCATACAACTCCAAGCTAGAAGCATCAGAACACCCAGAGAGGCAGTTCTAACCCTAACCATGACTGGGAGAAGTGTCCAGAACAAGAAAGCAATATATTCCACAGTACTCCAGACCACAGCAAAACATGAACAACAGTCCAAACATAGCTAGAGGGCAATAGAGCAAAATGTCCACTAGATGACAGCAAAATGGACCCATCACAACCCTACAGGAAGGGTGAGAAATCCATATCTTCATTTAAACCAGGGTACTTAGTGGCCTGTAGTTTGTAAATCCAAAAACTTTCCCTTTGGTTTAACTGTTTGAGACGGTCCCCTTTTCTAATAGAGGCTGGAACATGATCAATACCCATAGCTTGTAGGGAGGCAGGGTTACCATGGTGTAAGGACTTGTAGTGCCTTGCCATGGGGTAGTCTTCATTGCCTACCCGTATGGCGTACTTGTGTTCCGCCAAGCGATCTTGAAGGCGTCTCTTTGTCCGTCCAATGTAGAACACCTTGCACTGTGGACATTCTAATCTATAGATGACATGAGTGGTTTTGCAGTTAATAAAATGCTTGAGGTAATACTCCATTTTAGAAGCTGTGTCAACAAAATACTTTTTCTGTGCAATATTACTGCAATGGTTGCACTGGTAACATTTAAAAGAGCCCTTGGGTTTGTGGTCAAGCCAAGTTTTTTGAGAGTCACCCGGAAGATAACTGTGGACTAATTTGTCATTTAGGGTAGGACATCTCTTAAAGCTTATGACTGGTGGTTCAGGAAAGACTTGGCGTAGTAGCGTATCACTTTGGATGATTCCCCAATTATTTTTAATGATTCTTTTAATGTTCTCTGCTTCAGTGCTGTATTTTGTAACAAAATACACTCTCTCTGATGTATCACGAGGCACTCCTCTTCGTAACAAGTTCTCTCTGTCAAGTAATCCAGCCCTTATACCTGCATCTTTCAGGACCTGAACGCTGTAGCCCCGATCCAAAAAGCGATTCTCCAATTCAGCAGATTTGACACTGTAGTCTGTTTCCTGATCGCAAATTCTGCGGACTCTTTGGAATTGGCCATATGGAATATTCTCTTTTAGCCTTTTGGGGTGAAAGCTGTCTGCCCTCAGAATGGTATTCCCATCTGTAGGCTTCCTAAAGATTGATGTGTGCAAACAACCTTTGTCATTTTTACTAATGTCGAGGTCCAAAAAATGAATGTTATCCTTGCTGTATTCCATAGTTAGTTTGATGTTAGGGTTAATGCTGTTAAGGTATTGGTGGAAGGAAATAAGTTCATCTTCTGAGCCGGACCAAAACAGGCAAACATCATCAATATAGCGTCCCCACCATATAATCCGGTCAAAGAAATGGTTATTAGAAGGATCCAAAATGAAGTCATTTTCCCATTTACCCAAGTACAAACCAGCGTAGGAAGGGCTGTAGCAAGCTCCCATGGCACATCCTTTGACCTGTTTGAAAATACGGTCCTGGAAGATAAAGATGTTATGATTAAGAGTCCATTCAGTCAGTGAGACAATGAATTCTGTAGGAGGCATCTCAGTTTCAGGCCGGGTACTCAAGAAATGGTGCATCGCTGCCAAACCTTGTTGATGCTCAATGGTGGTGTATAGTGACTCCACATCCATGGTGACTAAAAAGGAAGCTGTACCTATATTCTTCAATTCCTTAATTTTGTTCAACACATCTGTGTTATCTTAGATAGGCTGGAAGTGACATCAGAAAAGGCTTAATAAAGTAATCAATGTACTTAGAGATGGGTTCTGTCAGACTTTCATTACCACTAATGACTGGTCTGCCTGGGGGGTTTTCAAGATTTTTGTGGATTTTTGGAAGAAGGTAAAAAGAAGCCATACGCGGACTGCCATTGAAAAGAAATTTGAACTCATTGTCTGAAATGTAACCATTTTCCTTAGCTTCTGTGAGGATCCCTTTCAATTCAGTTTTTAGGTCCTCTGTAGGGTTGAAGGTAAGAGATTGGTAGAATTCGTCATTGTCTAATTGACGGTAGGCTTCTGTCACATATTTGTCTTTACACCACACTACTGTAGCACCACCTTTGTCTGCTTTTTTAATTACAATCCGTTCATTTATTGGACAATGATTCAACTGCATCCCTCTCTGTCTTAGAAAGATTACGTCGTGTCCAAGCTTTTGTGAGTGTAGCTTTCAATGCTATAACAGCTTAGCCTTATATTAGCTTGGTTAGCTTGGTCACGAAAGTAAGAAAAGCAATAAAATTAATCGCTTACATTTGATAATCTTCGGGTGTTTCCACTCACGAGACTCCATGTTACACAAAACCGCCATTATTTTGAGAAAACAAAAGCCGTGTTCCGTTCGACAAATCCCAAAAAGTATCCGAAATGGTCGTAGAAACATTTCAAATGTTTTTTATAATCAAACCTCAGGTTGTCTTTAACAAACATAATTGATAATATTTCAACCGGAGCATAACCTATTCATTAAGAGAGAAAAGGAAAATGGTGAGCTCCTCCCGCGCGCAGGATATATTCAGAGGAAACCTGACCTCTTTGAAACATCTCGCTCATTTTTCAAAATAAAAGCCTGAAACTATGTCTAAAGCCTGGTCACAGCCTGAGGAAGCCATTGGAAAAATAATCTGGTTGATACCCCTTTAAATGGAGGTTAGACGGGCCAGGAAACAAAGATTTGTAAAAAGAAATATCACTTCCGGGTTACTTTTTCTCAGGATTTCGCTTGCAGAATAAGTATTATTTTTCTCACAGACAATATCTTGACAGTTTTGGAAACTTTGGAGTGTTTTCTATCCTAATCTGTAAATTATATGCATATTCTACGATCTGGGCCAGAGAAAATGTCCGTTTACGTTGGGTACGTTATTAAAAAAAAAATAAAAAAAATCTGACCCCTAGCGCTAAGAGGTTTTAAACTGAAGGCGCTGTGAATTTTGGGCCTGCTCTGAAATATGTGATAGTTGGCTTCTAAATTAGTTGGAAAAAGTGGGTTTGGTGTCAGATGGTATCAGTTTGGTGCCATAAAATATCTAATTGTCTGATGGACACTGACTTGCTAGTTGACTTTTGTACATTTGCAATATGTTTAAACAGTGAGGTACCATCACCAAAATGACATTCTGAAATCAACACCAATGAGCGATGGAGAGGAACCACTATCACTGCCCGGCCATCCCGAGCTCATCGGCCCAGTCAATTTCGCATTCCTGCAGTTTTTTTGAGCATGTCAAATTTGTGATGGTAAATGCCCATTGAAACATATTGCAAATGCACAGTACATTTGCAATATGATTCAACAGTGAAAAAACATCACCAAATGGACAACACAACGAGCGATGGAGAGGAACCACTATCACTGCCCGGCCATCCCGAGTACATCGGGTCAGTCACTTTTGCATTTCTGCAGTATTTTTGAGCATGTCAAATTTGTGATGGTAAATGCCCATTGAAACATATTGCAAATGGACAGCCGTGCACCTGGTGATTACAATATATTTTTGGGGGAGCAAGGGGTCAATGGTTGGGTAGGGAGCACCGCCCACCTGTGCCCATCCAATAGGATGGGCACAGCCCCTAGGATGGGCACAGCCCCAACAGCCCCTTGTCATTTTGGACATTTTTCAAAAAATCTTTATTTTCGACTTTTGAAATCATATTGCAAATGGACAAAACATATGCCTTATGGACAAGTAAAAAAAAAAATTATGATAATAAAATATGACAAAATTATGTTCATACAGTTCTTATACATGTGAAATTGACATAAAAATCATTTTTTCTTTTTTTTAAACGGTCCAGAAAGCACTTTTTTAACCTTTCTGAACCACCCATCCCGGATCCGGGATAATTGTCATCAGCAACGCTGAATAGCATAGCGCCACAGTCAAATAATATTACTAGAAAATATTCATATTCATGAAATCACAAGTGCAATATTGCAAAACACAGCTTAGCCTTTTGTTAATCCACCTGTCGTCTCAGATTTTGAAATGATGCTTTACAGCGAAAGCAATAAAAGCGTTTGTGTAAGTTTATCGATCGCTCGACAAAACATTAAGTACACTTAGCATCAGGTAACTTGGTCACGAAAATCAGAAAAGCAATCAAATTAATCGTTTACCTTTGATGATCTTCGGATGTTTTCACTCACGAGAGTCCCAGTTAGACAACAAATGTTCCTTTTGTTCCATAAAGATATTTTTATATCCAAATACCTCTGTTCGTTTTGCGCGTTATGCTCAGAAATCCACAGGAAAAAGCGGTCACGACAACACAGATAATATCCATAATATCCACAGAAACATGTCAAACGTTTTTTATAATCAATCCTCAGGTTGTTTTTCAAATATCTATTCGATAATATATCAACCGGGAGTGTTGGTTTTTCAATAGGACCGGGAGTAACAATGGCTGCCTTTCTCTGTTGCGCACAACTCACTCTGAGAGCCCCCACCTATCCACTTACGCAATGTGATGGTTCTCGCTCAGTTTTCAAAATAAAAGCCTGAAACTATGTCTAAAGGCTGTTGACACCTTAGGGAAGCCATAGAAAAAGCAATCTGGTTGATATCCCTTTAAATGGGTGATAGGGATGCATAAGAACAGAGAGGTTTCAAAAACAGAGGCACTTCCTGATTGCATATTCCTCATTTTCCTCACGAAAATACTGCCCCCTACACTATTAAGGGGGTGAAACGTTTTTCAAAAAATGTTCACATTTTCGACTTCCTATGAGATCATATTGCAAATGGACAAAACATATGCCTTATGGACAAGTAAAAATAACAATAATAATTATGACAATAAAATTTGACAAAAGTATGTTCATACAGTTATTTTCCATGTGAAATTGACATAAAAATCTAAAGAATTTAGATCCAAAAAGCACTTTTTTAAAGGGGGTGATAAGTGTTTCAATTTTTTTCAAATTTTTGACTTTTGACTTCCTATGAAATCATATTGCAAATGGACAAAACATATGCCTTATGGACAAGCAAAAATGGTTACATTTGCAATATGAAAAATTACGGTAGAGCGCACTCGCCATCTATTGGATTTTTGGAGTGTTACAATTGGCATTTGCCATATCGCATTTGCAATCAACTTTGAACGAAACGATGCCGAATTGAGTGGTATTGTACATCGTGTATATGTTTCGTACGGTGCCAATAACTTCCCATTCATTTTTGTCCATTTCAGGGGGGTCCCTTACATATTTACCTTGTTCTCTGGGAGTTAAACACTATGGGGGAGGAGTGTAGTATCTGGGATCTCCATCTGTTTATATTAGTTACTATGCTGTTACTAAGCGGTGATGTATTACGACAGTGTTACGTTACTACACCTAATAGGAAATGCACATGCGCACTATTGTGCCCGGGGGAACTGTAGGGGGAACTGTAGGGGGAACTGTAGGGGGAACTGTAGAGGGAACTGTAGGGGGAACTGTAGGGGGAACTGTAGGGGGAACTGTAGGGGGGACCGTAGGGGGAACCGTAGGGGGGACCGTAGGGGGAACCGTAGGGGGAACCGTAGGGGGGACCGTAGGGGGAACCGTAGGGGGGACCGTAGGGGGAACCGTAGGGGGGACCGTAGGGGGGACCGTAGGGGGAACTGTAGAGCACGAGAGGTTTTGACTAAACGACAACTAACTGTACTCCCGTCTCCTGCCTGGTCATTTCTCCACAACACAAATATTACAATAAACAGTCATTAAAAAGTAAAAACCGTAAAGTTGGCAGGTAGCAAAGTAAGGTTAGCAACAAACCGCACAGCAGCATGTGAACAAGTCTACAAGTTGTGACCGGAAATGACTACAACACTAGAACTACAACACTAGAACTACAACACTAGAACTACAACACTAGAACTATAACAGTAGAATGAGAACACTAGAACTAGAACACCAGAACTACAACACTAGAACTATAACAGTAGAATGAGAACACTAGAACTAGAACACCAGAACTACAACACTAGAACTACAACACTAGAACTAGAAGAGTAAAATGAGAACACTAGAACTACAACACTAGAACTACAACACTAGAACTACAACACTAGAACTATAACAGTAGAATGAGAACACTAGAACTAGAACACCAGAACTACAACACTAGAACTATAACAGTAGAATGAGAACACTAGAACTAGAACACCAGAACTACAACACTAGAACTACAACACTAGAACTAGAAGAGTAAAATGAGAACACTAGAACTACAACACTAGAACTACAACAGTAGAACTACAACACTAGAACTACAACACTAGAACTACAACAGTAGAGCTAGAACAGTAGAATGAGAACACTAGAACTACAACACTAGAACTAGAACAGTAGAACTACAACACTAGAACTACAACACTAGAACTACAACAGTAGAGCTAGAACAGTAGAATGAGAACAGTAGAACTACAACACCAGAACTCCCTGGTCAAGTCATCGTGATGATACAGCTATATAAGGACAGACTAAACAGTGCTTCCTCTAGCTGCCTTTGACAGCAATACTGTAAATGTACAGCACCAGTCTGTTTGTACATACGACATACTCTTCACTAATATTCTACAATGTAGAAAATAGTCAAAATAAAGAAAAACCCTGGAATGAGTAGATGTGTCTGAACTTTTGACTGGTACTGTATGTGTGCATGTTTGAATGTGCGTTGGAACCCTGGAATGAGTAGATGTGTCCAAACTGTTTGAATGTGTGTTGGCGCAAGCGTCAACATATGTAGAACTCATTACCGCTCACAGTGGAACCAGCAGATGGAAAGGTGATTGGAGAGATTAATCTGTGACTCAGCAGGACAGAACCACAAACACGCACGTACACGCACACACACACCAATATACACACACTTATAACTAACATGGCGGTGGTGTAATAATACAACTGGATTACTGGATGGTAATACTTAGCGAACACATTGGGCCTCAGCTATGGAAACATGTCTAAACCCCAAACACTGTGGAGAGATGAGAGGGGGGGAGAGAGGGGAGGGGAGAGAGGGGAGGGGAGACAGAGAGGGGAGAGAGAGAGGGGAGAGAGGGGAGGGGAGAGAGGGGAGGGGGGGAGAGGGGAGGGGAGAGAGGGGAGGGGAGACAGAGAGGGGAGAGAGAGAGGGGAGAGAGAGGGGGGAGAGAGGGGAGGGGAGAGAGGGGAGGAGAGAGGGGAGAGAGAGGGGGGAGAGAGAGAGGGGAGAGAGAGAGGGGAGAGAGAGGGGAGGGGAGAGAGAGGGGAGAGAGAGGAGAGGGGAGGGGAGAGAGAGGGGGGAGAGAGAGAGAGAGAGAGCGAACACGTAGAACAGAGTAGGGCCATCTGGCATCAGTTATGGAAACATGTCTATACCCCAAACACCGTGGAGAGATGAGGGGGGGGGGGGGGGGGGGGGGGGAGAGAGGGGGGGGGGGAGAGAGGGGGGGGGCTAGATAGAGGGGGGGTGCTTTGGTTCGATTTAGAATTTTTTTTGTCACGGTTTTCGATTATGTGGGTTGAATGCTTTAACAACGCAGAATAACACAATTAATAAAAGTCCCATGATGGTCGTCACTGCTTATTACTGCCAATTCGTTTTGATAAACTTCGATATCTATTGGGTGAAATACCACAGTGTGGAATCACAGCAGCAAGATTTGTGACCTGTTGCCAGAAGAAAAAGGCAACCAGTGAAGAACAAACACCATTGTAAATACAACCCAAATTTATGTTTATTTATTTTCCCTTTTGTACTTTAACTATTTGCACATTTGAAATGTCTATTCTTTAGAAACGTTTTTGATGATCATTTAAATTTTGTTTATTATCTATTTCCTTTGCTTTAACAATGTTAACAAATGTTTCCCATGCCAATAAAGCCCTTTTCATTGAATTGACCTGAGAGACAGAGAGAGAGGGAATTGGTACAAAATATTTAGAGTACTGTACACACTACAATTACTTACAGTGCATTCGAAAAGTATTCAGACCCCTTGACTTTTTCCATATTTTGTACGTTACAGCCTTATTCTAAAATGGATTCAATATTTTTTTCCTCTCATCAATCTACACACAATACCCCAAAATGACATCACAATACCCCGTAATGACATCACAATACCCCGTAATGACATCACAATACCCCGTAATGACATCACAATACCCCAAAATGACATCACAATACCCCGTAATGACATCACAATACCCCGTAATGACATCACAATACCCCGTAATGACATCACAATACCCCGTAATGACATCACAATACCCCAAAATGACCAGGCAAAAACAGGTTTTTAGACAAATGTATGAAAAATAAAGATGAGGGAGGACAGATTATGTTTCCATGAGTAAAGCCTTATTTCTATTACAGCATGTTGGGGTTAGGGTATTCATATTGACCCAGTTCAATGTAACAGTGATAGGTTTAGGTTACTGTCATTCATATTGACCCAGTTCAATGTAACAGTGATAGGTTTAGGTTACTGTCATTCATATTCACCCAGTTCAATGTAACAGTGATAGGTTTAGGTTACTGTCATTCATATTCACCCAGTTCAATGTAACAGTGATAGGTTTAGGTTACTATCATTCATATTCACCCAGTTCAATGTAACAGTGATAGGTTTAGGTTACTGTCATTCATATTCACCCAGTTCAATGTAACAGTGATAGGTTTAGGTTACTGTCATTCATATTCACCCAGTTCAATGTAACAGTGATAGGTTTAGGTTACTATCATTCATATTCACCCAGTTCAATGTAACAGTGATAGGTTTAGGATACTATCATTCATATTCACCCAGTTCAATGTAACAGTGATAGGTTTAGGTTACTGTCATTCATATTCACCCAGTTCAATGTAACAGTGATAGGTTTAGGTTACTATCATTCATATTCACCCAGTTCAATGTAACAGTGATAGGTTTAGGTTACTGTCATTCATATTCACCCAGTTCAATGTAACAGTGATAGGTTTAGGTTACTGTCATTAAATTTCACCCAGTTCAATGTAACAGTGATAAGTTTAGGTTACTGTCATTCATATTCACCCAGTTCAATGTAACAGTGACAGGTTTAGGTTACTGTCATTCATATTCACCCAGTTCAATGTAACAGTGATAGGTTTAGGTTACTGTCATTGATATTCACCCAGTTCAATGTAACAGTGATATGTTTAGGTTACTGTCATTCATATTCACCCAGTTCAATGTAACAGTGATAGGTTTAGGTGACTGTCATTCATATTCACCCAGTTCATTGTAACAGTGATATGTTTAGGTTACTGTCATTCATATTCACCCAGTTCAATGTAACAGTGATAGGTTTAGGTTACTGTCATTCATATTCACCCAGTTCAATGTAACAGTGATAGGTTTAGGTGACTGTCATTCATATTCACCCAGTTCAATGTAACAGTGATAGGTTTAGGTTACTGTCATTCATATTCACCCAGTTCAATGTAACAGTGATAGGTTTAGGTTACTGTCATTCATATTCACCCAGTTCAATGTAACAGTGATAGGTTTAGGTTACAGTCATTCATATTCACCCAGTTCAATGAAACAGTGATAGGTTTAGGTTACTGTCATTCATATTCACCCAGTTCAATGTAACAGTGATAGGTTTAGGTTACTGTCATTCATATTGACCCAGTTCAATGTAACAGTGATAGGTTTAGGTTACTGTCATTCATATTCACCCAGTTCAATGTGACAGTGATAGGTTTAGGTTACTGTTTTTCATATTCACCCAGTTCAATGTAACAGTGACAGGTTTAGGTTACTGTCATTCATATTGACCCAGTTCAATGTAACAGTGATAGGTTTAGGTTACTGTCATTCATATCCACCCAGTTCAATGTAACAGTGACAGGTTTAGGTTACTGTCATTCATATTCACCCAGTTCAATGTAACAGTGATAGGTTTAGGTTACTGTCATTCATATTGACCCAGTTCAATGTAACAGTGATAGGTTTAGGTTACTGTCATTCATATTCACCCAGTTCAATGTAACAGTGATAGGTTTAGGTTACTGTCATTCATATTCACCCATTTTAATGTAACAGTGATAGGTTTAGGTTACTATCATTCATATTCACTCAGTTCAATGTAACAGTGATAGGTTTAGGTTACTGTCATTCATATCCACCCAGTTCAGTGTAACAGTGATAGGTTTAGGTTACTGTCATTCATATTCACCCAGTTCAATGTAACAGTGATAGGTTTAGGATACTATCATTCATATTCACCCAGTTCAATGTAACAGTGATAGGTTTAGGTTACTGTCATTCATATTCACCCAGTTCAATGTAACAGTGATAGGTTTAGGTTACTGTCATTCATATTCACCCAGTTCAATGTAACAGTGATAGGTTTAGGTTACTGTCATTCATATTCACCCAGTTCAATGTAACAGTGATAGGTTTAGGTTACTGTCATTCATATTCACCCAGTTCAATGTAACAGTGATAGGTTTAGGTTACTGTCATTCATATTCACCCAGTTCAATGTAACAGTGATATGTTTAGGTTACTGTCATTCATATTCACCCAGTTCAATGTAACAGTGATAGGTTTAGGTTACTGTCATTCATATTCACCCAGTTCAATGTAACAGTGATAGGTTTAGGTTACTGTCATTCATATTCACCCAGTTCAATGTAACAGTGATAGGTTTAGGTTACTGTCATTCATATTCACCCAGTTCAATGTAACAGTGATAGGTTTAGGTGACTGTCATTCATATTCACCCAGTTCAATGTAACAGTGATAGGTTTAGGATACTGTCATTCATATTCACCCAGTTCAATGTAACAGTGATAGGTTTAGGATACTGTCATTCATATTCACCCAGTTCAATGTAACAGTGATAGGTTTAGTTGACTGTCATTCATATTCACCCAGTTCAATGTAACAGTGATAGGTTTAGGTTACTGTCATTCATATCCACCCAGTTCAATGTAACAGTGATAGGTTTAGGTTACTGTCATTCATATTCACCCAGTTCAATGTAACAGTGATAGGTTTAGGTTACTATCATTCATATTCACCCAGTTCAATGTAACAGTGATAGGTTTAGGTGACTGTCATTCATATTCACCCAGTTCAATGTAACAGTGATAGGTTTAGGTTACTGTCATTCATATTCACCCAGTTCAATGTAACAGTGATAGGTTTAGGTTACTGTCATTCATATTCACCCAGTTCAATGTAACAGTGATAGGTTTAGGTTACTGTCATTCATATTCACCCAGTTCAATGTAACAGTGATAGGTTTAGGTTACTGTCATTCATATTCACCCAGTTCAATGTAACAGGGATAGGTTTAGGTTACTGTCATTCATATTCACCCAGTTCAATGTAACAGTGATAGGTTTAGGTTACTGTCATTCTTATTCACCCAGTTCAATGTAACAGTGATAGGTTTAGGTGACTGTCATTCATATTCACCCAGTTCAATGTAACAGTGATAGGTGTAGGTCACTGTCATTCCTATTCACCCAGTTCAATGTAACAGTGATATGTTTAGGTTACTGTCATTCATTTTCACCCAGTTCAATGTAACAGTGATAGGTTTAGGTGACTGTCATTCATATTCACCCAGCTAAATGTAACAGTGATAGGTTTAGGCTACGACATGATACTCTAATGTTCCCTATACCCATCATGAGGTTGCTACAACCTAGTGAGAGAGAGAGGAGCCCCAGTGTGTTCTGGGAGATGAGATTTTGTTTTACCCAGGAGTCTCCTCAATACTCGTCTGAGCATGGAGGGTCGCGCGCACGCACACACACACACACACACACACACACACACACACACACACACACACACACACACACACACACACACACACACACACACACACACACACACACACACACACACACACACACACACACACACACACACACACACACACACACACACACACACACACACACACACACACACACACACACACACACACACAAGGGTAGCAGTAAAACAAGAATCTGTGTGTGAAAGTGTGCAAAAATGTGTCTGGAAAATAGACATCAAGACATCCCTCAACACACACACTTTTTCCCTATCTCCAGTAGGGTTTCTCTCTGGGAGATATGCAGCTCTGCTTAACGCCAGACAGACAGGTGAAATATGGTCCCTGTCTCTCACACACACACACACACACACACACACACACACACACACACACACACACACACACACACACACACACACACACACACACACACACACACACACACACACACACACACACACACACACATTACTCTCTCTCTCTCTCTCTCTCTCTCTTGCATTATAACGCTGATGTGGGATGTTACTGTGGATCTATCTGACAAGGAGTCTGAGGAGGAGTTGGGACGTTAAAACAGGACACTGAGGAGGAGTTGGGACGTTAAAACAGGACACTGAGGAGGAGTTGGGACGTTAAAACAGGACACTGAGGAGGAGTTGGGACGTTAAAACAGGACACTGGGGAGGAGTTGGGACGTTAAAACAGGACACTGAGGAGGAGTTGGGACGTTAAAACAGGACACTGAGGAGGAGTTGGGACGTTAAAACAGGACACTGAGGAGGAGTTGGGACGTTAAAACAGGACACTGAGGAGGATTTGGGACGTTAAAACAGGACACTGAGGAGGAGTTGGGACGTTAAAACAGGACACTGAGGAGGAGTTGGGACGTTAAAACAGGACACTGAGGAGGAGTTGGGACGTTAAAACAGGACACTGAGGAGGAGTTGGGACGTTAAAACAGGACACTGAGGAGGAGTTGGGACGTTAAAACAGGACACTGAGGAGGAGTTGGGACGTTAAAACAGGACACTGAGGAGGAGTTGGGACGTTAAAACAGGACACTGAGGAGGAGTTGGGACGTTAAAACAGGACACTGAGGAGGAGTTGGGACGTTAAAACAGGACACTGAGGAGGAGTTGGTACATTTGATGCAGGTAGGTCCAATGTTAGTTTGTTCGTTTGTAACATTTCTCTGCTGTTCGTGTCTCTGTTTCTATAAGCAACAGAGACCATTACCAATGTTATTTATCAGTCTACAGTGCATTCGGAAAGTATTCAGACCCCTTGACTTTTTCCTAATTTTATACGTTACAGCCTTATTCTAAAATGTATTAAATCTTTTTCCCCCTCATCAATCGACACACAATACCCCTTAATGGCAAAGCAGAAACAGGTTTTTAGAAATTTTTGCAAATGTATAAAATAAAAAAAATGCAATATCACATTTACATAAGTATTCAGACCCTTTACTCAGTACTTTGATGAAGGAACTTGGCTGCGAATACAGCCTCGAGTCTTCTTGGGTATGGCGCTACAAGCTTGGTAGCGATTACAGCCTTGAGTCTTGGGTATGACACTACAAGCTTGGCAGCGATTACAACCTCGAGTCTTCTTGGGTATGACACTACAAGCTTGGCAGCGATTACAACCTCGAGTCTTCTTGGGTATGACGCTACAAGCTTGGCAGCGATTACAGCCTTCAGTCTTCTTGGGTATGATGCTACAAGCTTGGCAGCGATTACAGCCTTGAGTCTTGGGTATGACACTACAAGCTTGGCAGCGATTACAGCCTCGAGTCTTCTTGGGTAAGACACTACAAGCTTGGCAGCGATTACAACCTCGAGTCTTCTTGGGTATGACGCTACAAGCTTGGCAGCGATTACAGCCTTGAGTCTTCTTGGTTATGACGCTACAAGCTTGGCACACGTATTTGGGGAGTTTCTCCCATTCTTCTCTGTAGATCAGTGGTGGTCGGTGTCGTTTAATATGAGGGAGGACAATTATTATAATTTAATAATCTCATTAGCACTTAAGGGAGAGTGCGAGGAAGCAAATGGCATGCTCACAGGCAACTAACCAAAAACACGATCCCACAAAAACCCAGTGGGAAAAGGCTGCCTAAATATGATCCCCAATCAGAGACAACGATAAACAGCTGCCTCTGATTGGGAACTATACCAGGTCAACATAGAAATAACAAGTACCCACCCTAGTCACACCCCGACCTAACCCAATTTGAGAATTAAAGGCTCTCTAAGGTCAGGGCGTGACAGCCTGAGCTAAATTTAGTCTCATAGCAAAGGGTCTGAATACTTATGTAAATAAGGTATTTCTGTTTTACATTTTTAATAACATTTCTAACATTTCTAAATTCCTGTTTTCGCTTTTTCTATATGGGGTAGGGTGTGTATAGATTGATGAGGATTTTTTATTTATTTAATCCATTTAGAATAAAGCTGTAACCTAACAAAATGTCAAAAAAGTCACGGAGTCTGAAAACTTTCCGTGTGTGTGTGTGTGTGTGTGTGTGTGTGTGTGTGTGTGTGTGTGTGTGTGTGTGTGTGTGTGTGTGTGTGTGTGTGTGTGTGTGTGTGTGTGTGTGTGTGTGTGTGTGTGTGTGTGTGTGTGTGTGTGTGTGTGTGTGTAGGGATGACACCACTGATTGCCTGGCTGATGGTGTTTCTCTGTGATCTGACAGCAGGTAATGTAATTCTGCACCCTATACAGCAGTCTGTGTGCTGTGGCGTAGCTCCGGTCCCGTAGCTTCGGTCCCGTAGCGCCGGTCCCGTAGCTCCGGTCCCGTAGCGCCGGTCCCGTAGCGCCGGTCCCGTAGCGCCGGTCCCGTAGCGCCGGTCCCGTAGCTCCGGTCCCTTACCTCCGGTCTCTTATGTAGCATTTCCCCAGCCTCTACCACCCCCTCCCCCTGTGCTTCGCTGGTCAGTTGGGTACCACTGCTGTGACTTTCTTAACCCCTAAGTCACTGGGCTCTGTAAACTTTGCCTTTCTTAACCCCTAAGTCACTGGGCTCTGTAAACTTTGCCTTTCTTAACCCCTAAGTCACTGGGCTCTGTAAACTTTGCCTTTCTTAACCCCTAAGTCACTGGGCTCTGTAAACTTTGCCTTTCTTAACCCCTAAGTCACTGGGCTCTGTAAACTTTGCCACGTGGCAACGCTGATGCCTCTAAATCACCTGAATGGAGTCAGTCAGATATCTGCTTGTCATGTGCTGATAGATAAAGGCCTTTGCAGACTGTACAATTGGATCTGTCTGATGCCAGGATTGGCTGTCCCAGACTAAATTTACACATTGTGGGAAAATTCTTAGGTCGCAAACGATTGTCGGCCATCTTGGTACGTTCAGTGTGACAGGGTCTAGGTCTGCCGTCAGAATGGTTTTGCATTTATTGTGTAGTAACGCCTTCACTATCCATAACACCTTCACTATCCATAACACCTTCACTATCCATAACACCTTCACTATCCATAACACCTTCACTATCCATAACACCTTCACTATCCATAACACCTTCACTATCCATAACACCTTCACTATCCATAACACCTTCACTATCCATAACGCCTTCACTATCCATAACGCCTTCACTATCCATAACGCCTTCACTATCCATAACACCTTCACTATCCATAACACCTTCACTATCCATAACACCTTCACTATCCATAACACCTTCACTATCCATAACACCTTCACTATCCATAACACCTTCACTATCCATAACACCTTCACTATCCATAACACCTTCACTATCCATAACACCTTCACTATCCATAACACCTTCACTATCCATAACACCTTCACTATCCATAACGCCTTCACTATCCAAAACACCTTCACTATCCATAACACCTTCACTATCCATAACACCTTCACTATCCATAACACCTTCACTATCCATAACACCTTCACTATCCATAACACCTTCACTATCCATAACGCCTTCACTATCCATAACGCCTTCACTATCCATAACACCTTCACTATCCATAACACCTTCACTATCCATAACGCCTTCACTATCCATAACGCCTTCACTATCCATAACACCTTCACTATCCATAACACCTTCACTATCCATAACACCTTCACTATCCATAACACCTTCACTATCCATAACACCTTCACTATCCATAACGCCTTCACTATCCATAACACCTTCACTATCCATAACACCTTCACTATCCATAACGCCTTCACTATCCATAACACCTTCACTATCCATAACACCTTCACTATCCATAACGCCTTCACTATCCATAACGCCTTCACTATCCATAACACCTTCACTATCCATAACACCTTCACTATCCATAACACCTTCACTATCCATAACACCTTCACTATCCATAACACCTTCACTATCCATAACGCCTTCACTATCCATAACACCTTCACTATCCATAACACCTTCACTATCCATAACGCCTTCACTATCCATAACACCTTCACTATCCATAACACCTTCACTATCCATAACACCTTCACTATCCATAACACCTTCACTATCCATAACACCTTCACTATCCATAACACCTTCACTATCCATAACACCTTCACTATCCATAACGCCTTCACTATCCATAACGCCTTCACTATCCATAACACCTTCACTATCCATAACACCTTCACTATCCATAACGCCTTCACTATCCATAACGCCTTCACTATCCATAACACCTTCACTATCCATAACACCTTCACTATCCATAACACCTTCACTATCCATAACACCTTCACTATCCATAACACCTTCACTATCCATAACGCCTTCACTATCCATAACACCTTCACTATCCATAACACCTTCACTATCCATAACGCCTTCACTATCCATAACACCTTCACTATCCATAACGCCTTCACTATCCATAACACCTTCACTATCCATAACACCTTCACTATCCATAACACCTTCACTATCCATAACGCCTTCACTATCCATAACACCTTCACTATCCATAATGCCTTCACTATCCATAACACCTTCACTATCCATAACACCTTCACTATCCATAACACCTTCACTATCCATAACACCTTCACTATCCATAACACCTTCACTATCCATAACGCCTTCACTATCCATAACACCTTCACTATCCATAACGCCTTCACTATCCATAACGCCTTCACTATCCATAACACCTTCACTATCCATAACACCTTCACTATCCATTACACCTTCACTATCCATAACACCTTCACTATCCATAACACCTTCACTATCCATTACACCTTCACTATCCATAACACCTTCACTATCCATAACACCTTCACTATCCATAACACCTTCACTATCCATAACACCTTCACTATCCATAACACCTTCACTATCCATAACACCTTCACTATCCATAACACCTTCACTATCCATTACACCTTCACTATCCATAACACCTTCACTATCCATAACACCTTCACTATCCATAACAGCTTCACTATCCATAACACCTTCACTATCCATAACACCTTCACTATCCATAACACCTTCACTATCCATAACACCTTCACTATCCATAACACCTTCACTATCCATAACACCTTCACTATCCATAACACCTTCACTATCCATAACACCTTCACTATCCATAACACCTTCACTATCCATAACACCTTCACTATCCATAACACCTTCACTATCCATAACACCTTCACTATCCATACCACCTTCACTATCCATAACACCTTCACTATCCATAACACCTTCACTATCCATAACACCTTCACTATCCATAACACCTTCACTATTCATAACACCTTCACTATCCATAACACCTTCACTATCCATAACACCTTCACTATCCATAACACCTTCACTATCCATAACACCTTCACTATCCATAACACCTTCACTATCCATAACACCTTCACTATCCATAACACCTTCACTATCCATAACACCTTCACTATCCATAACACCTTCACTATCCATAACACCTTCACTATCCATAACACCTTCACTATCCATAACACCTTCACTATCCATAACACCTTCACTATCCATAACACCTTCACTATCCATAACAGCTTCACTATCCATAACACCTTCACTATCCATAACACCTTCACTATCCATAACACCTTCACTATCCATAACACCTTTATCAAAAACAATGTTAAGAAAACTCTGTCTGAACACACACAGATAAAGACAGCAGGAGGCTTGTGGATCTGGTTTGGGTTAGGCTCTGATTCTGTCTGTCTGTCTGTCTGTCTGTCTGTCTGTCTGTCTGTCTGTCTGTCTGTCTGTCTGTCTGTCTGTCTGTCTGTCTGTCTGTCTGTCTGTCTGTCTGTCTGTGCGTGCGTGCGTGCGTGCGTGCGTGCGTGCGTGCGTGCGTGCGTGTGTAGGGGTGGAGCGTGCTGAGGTGATGTGTCGTCGGTCCTGTGAGGAGCTGAATGATCTGTTATCAGAGCTGCATGGCCTCCACATCGTTACCACTAGTCTGCTGCACGACCTTCAGAGAGCTGTAAGACACACAGACACACACAGACAGGGTTGGCTGGGTTTCTTTATAAATGGAATTCCTTACAGTTACTGGTTACCTGTCCAAACTTGTAATCAGTAACGTAATTTTTGGATTACCCAAACTCAGTAACGTAATCTGATTACATTCAGTTACTTTTAGATTACTTTCCCCTTAAGAGGCATTAGAAGAAGACATAAATGTATGTTACCAGTTAAACCACATCTATTGCAGGATAAATCCATGTTAACGTTGACATAGCTGGCCATATATGGATGTTACATTTTACTTTAGGGGCTGGTTATGTAGGCTTCTTCTGACCCATCGCTTTCTACTACAGATAATAATACGATTAAATTATATCTTCACATTACAAACCAAAGTCTATCAGAATTCCAGTCATTCCAATAAATGTTATATCCATTGATCGTCAAGAACAGGATTTAGAAATCTGGAAATATAGATTAGCCAAATAGTTTTACCTGAGCATGACCCACCTGAGCATAGCCAGCCCTACTCTGTTGTTTATGATCTAGTTGTCATGGAGAACTGTTGTTTATGATCTAGTTGTCATGGAGAACTGTTGTTTATGATCTAGTTGTCATGGAGAACTGATTGGGCTCATTGATTCAAGTTGAAAAATAAATGCATCACTCATTGCATGGCTTTGAGCAAAGTGCTATTTACATGTGAATAATGAATGCAATATGCTACGTTTGCTATAGGCCTGTTGTTGAACTTGTTGTTGGTGACACTTTGATATCTTGATAATATGCAGCTGTTTAAAGGGCAAGTCCACAGATGAAACAATAACAAAACGGCCGCCCCGCCTCTGTTTTGGTAAAACTCTGAGGGATGGTCCTGGAGAAATGTAACCACTCTCAGACTAATAGACAGGGCTGTGGATGCAAGGACTGACCATCCATGATATCAACATTGTTGTTTTAACCATGTTATGAGGCTGTACAGGGTTTGTTTACATTTACAATGTTTACAAACATTGGAGAAAAAAAGCTTATATTTTGGGTTCTCATGGAGTGTGACACACACACACACACACACACACACACACACACACACACACACACACACACACACACACACACACACACACACACACACACACACACACACACACACACACACACACACACACACATCAGTGGTTAGCATCAGTGCTAACCATGACCAGATCCACAAGCCTCCTGCCGTCTTCATCTGTGTGTTCAGACAGAGGAGAATGAGGCATTGCGTGAAGCTCTCTCTGAGCTGGGCAGCAATTTGGACAGAGAGGGAGGAGGAGGAGGAGGAGGAAGAAGAGGAGGGGATGATGAAGAGGAGAGAGTGTGTGTGCAGGACGGACGTGTGTATCAGAGGGAGGAGGACTGGGTTTCAGACAGCTGCACATCCTGTACCTGCCAGGTAAACACACACACACACACACACACACACACACACACACACACACACACACACACACACACACACACACACACACACACACACACACACACACACACACACACACACACACACACACACACACACACACACACACACCCCCTCAACTCTTGAGTCAAGATATCTCTAGGCCCTTTTGCTTTACTACTGTGTGTGTGTGTGTGTGTGTTTTGTGTGGGTGTGTGTGTGTTTTGTGTGTGTGTGTGTGTGTGTGTGTGTGTGTGTGTGTGTGTGTGTGTGTGTGTGTGTGTGTGTGTGTGTGTGTGTGTGTGTGTGTGTGTGTGTGTGTGTGTGTGTGTGTGTGTGTGTGTGTGTGTGTATGTGTTTGTTGTGTGTGTGTAGGAGGGGAAGGCAGTGTGTCGGCAGGTCACCTGTCCTCCAGTAACATGTCCCAGTCCTTCCTTCACTGAAGGGGAATGCTGCCCTCTGTGTCTGGGTGAGAAAACACATTCACTTAGTCCAATCTATTTCTCATGATTATTTCACTAGTCATATTTAGTCAAATCAAATTTTATTCGTCACATGCGCTGAATTACTTACAAGCCTCTAACCAACAATGCAGTTTAAAAAATATGAATAAGAATAAGAAAAGTAACAAGAAATTAAAGAGCAGCAATAAAAAAACAATAGCGAGGCTAAATACAGGGGTTACCGGTACAGAGTCAATGTGGAGGCTATATACAGGGTGTTACGGTACAGAGTCAATGTGGAGGCTATATACAGGGGGTACCGGTACAGAGTCAATGTGGAGGCTATATACAGGGGGTACCGGTACAGAGTCAATGTGGAGGCTATATACAGGGGGTACCGGTACAGAGTCAATGGGGAGGCTATATACAGGGGGAACCGGTACAGAGTCAATGTGGAGGCTATATACAGGGGGTACCGATACAGAGTCAATGTGGAGGCTATATACAGGGGGTACCGGTACAGAGTCAATGTGGAGGCTATATACAGGGGGCACCGGTTAGTTGAGGTAATTGAGGTAATATGTACATGTAGGTAGAGTTATTAAAGTGACTATCCATAGATAATAACAGAGAGTAGCAGTGGCGTAAAAGAGGGGGGGGAGCGCAATGCAAATAGTCTGGGTAGCCATTTGACTAGATGTTCAGGAGTCTTATGGCTTGGGGGTAGAAGCTGGTTAGAAGCCTCTTGGACCTAGACTTGGCACTCCGGTACCGCTTGCCGTGCGGTAGTAGAGAGAACAGTCTATTTCTGGGGTGGCTGGGGTCTTTGACAATCCTCTGACACCGCCTGGTATAGAGGTCCTGGATGGCAGGAAGTTTGGCTCCAGTGATGTACTGGGCCGTATGCACTACCCTCTGTAGTGCCTTGCGGTCGGAGGCCGAGCAGTTGCCGTACCAGGCAGTGATGCAACCACTCAGGATGCTCTCGATGGTGCAGCTGTAGAACCTTTTGAAGATCTGAGGACCCATGCCAAATCTTTTTAGTTTCCTGAGGGGGAATAGGTTTTGTCGTGCCCTCTTCACGACTGTCTTGGTGTGATGGACCATGATAGTTTGTTGGTGGTGTGGACACCAAGGAACTTGAAGCTCTCAACCTGTTCCACTACAGCCCCGTCGATGAGAATGGGGGCGTGCTCGGTCCTCCTTTTCCTGTAGTCCACGATCAGTTCCTTTGTCTGGCTCACGTTGAGGGAGAGGTTGTTGTCCTGGCACCACACGGCCAGATCTCTGACCTCCTCCCTATAGGCTGTCTCATCGTTGTCGGTGATCAGGCCTACCCCTGTTGTGTCATCGGCAAACTTAATGATGGTGTTGGAGTCGTGCCATATATATACATATGTGTGCATATGCATATGTGTATTTGTTTGTGTGTGTGTGTGTTTGTGTGCGCGTGCGTGCGCGCGTGCGTGTGCGCGTGCGTGCGTGCGTGCGTGCGTGTGTGTGTGTGTAGGGTTGGGAAGTGAAGATGGATGGTCCCCATGGTCGGAGTGGACGGAATGTTCGGTCACTTGTGGGCGTGGCTTCCAGCGGAGAGGGCGATCTTGTGATGATGTCTTCACGTCCTGTTCTGACTCCTCCCTCCAAACCCGCAGGTGCACCCTGGGAAGTTGTGAAAGCCGAGGTGAGGTCACCTATAACTCCTGTAATACAGCTAGCTCCTGTAATACAACTAGCTCCTGTAATACAACTAGCTCCTGTAATACAACTAGCTCCTGTAATACAACTAGCTCCTGTAATACAACTAGCTCCTGTAATACAACTAGCTCCTGTAATACAACTAGCTCCTGTAATACAACTAGCTCCTGTAATACAACTAGCTCCTGTAATACAACTAGCTCCTGTAATACAACTAGCTCCTGTAATACAACTAGCTCCTGTAATACAACTAGCTCCTGTAATACATCTGGCTCCTGTAATACAACTAGCTCCTGTAATACAACTAGCTCCTGTAATACAACTAGCTCCTGTAATACCACTAGCTCCTATAATACCACTAGCTCCTGTAATACAGCTAGCTCCTGTAATACAACTAGCTCCTGTAATACAACTAGCTCCGGTAATACAACTAGCTCCTGTAATACAACTAGCTCCTGTAATACAACTAGCTCCTGTAATACAACTAGCTCCTGTAATACAACTAGCTCCTGTAATACAACTAGCTCCTGTAATACAACTAGCTCCTGTAATACAACTAGCTCCTGTAATACAACTAGCTCCTGTAATACAACTAGCTCCTGTAAAACAACTAGCTCCTGTAATACAACTAGCTCCTGTAATACAACTAGCTCCTGTAATACAACTAGCTCCTGTAATACATCTAGCTCCTGTAATACAACTAGCTCCTGTAATACAACTAGCTCCTGTAATACAACTAGCTCCTGTAATACAACTAGCTTCTGTAATACAACTAGCTCCTGTAATACAACTAGCTTCTGTAATACAACTAGCTCCTGTAATACAGCTAGCTCCTGTAATACAACTAGCTCCTGTAATACAACTAGCTCCTGTAATACAACTAGCTCCTGTAATACAGCTAGCTCCTGTAATACAACTAGCTCCTGTAATACAACTAGCTCCTGTAATACAACTAGCTCCTGTAATACAACTAGCTCCTGTAATACAACTAGCTTCTGTAATACAACTAGCTCCTGTAATACAACTAGCTCCTGTAATACAACTAGCTCCTGTAATACATCTAGCTCCTGTAATACACATTATGGCTAGCTACGTCGTTGTATTTATTTAAGATACTCTTTGAATATGTACTTTTCAGACATGTTAGGAAGGTGGGGTTGGGACTCTGCTGATGTTAGGCTGAAGGACTCTGCTGACGTTAGGCTGAAGGACTCTGCTGACGTTAGGCTGAAGGACACTGCTGACGTTAGGCTGAAGGACTCTGCTGACGTTAGGCTGAAGGACTCTGCTGACGTTAGGCTGAAGGACTCTGCTGACGTTAGGCTGAAGGACTCTGCTGGCGTTAGGCTGAAGGACTCTGCTGAAGGACTCTGCTGAAGGACTCTGCTGAAGGACTGCTGACGTTAGGCTGAAGGACTCTGCTGACGTTAGGCTGAAGGACTCTGCTGACGTTAGGCTGAAGGACTCTGCTGGCGTTAGGCTGAAGGACTCTGCTGACGTTAGGTTGAAGGACTCTGCTGAAGGACTCTGCTGACGTTAGGCTGAAGGACTCTGCTGAAGGACTCTGCTGAAGGACTCTGCTGACGTTAGGCTGGAGGACTCTGCTGAAGGACTATGCTGACGTTAGGCTGAAGGACTCTGCTGAAGGACTCTGCTGAAGGACTCTGCTGAAGGACTCTGCTGATGTTGGGCTGAAGGACTGCTGACGTTAGGCTGAAGGACTCTGCTGACTTTAGGCTGAAGGACTCTGCTGACGTTAGGCTGAAGGACTCTGCTGACGTTAGGCTGAAGGACTCTGCTGACGTTAGGCTGAAGGACTCTGCTGACGTTAGGCTGAAGGACTCTGCTGACGTTAGGCTGAAGGACTCTGCTGAAGGACTCTGCTGAAGGACTCTGCTGACCTTAGGCTGAAGGACTCTGCTGACGTTAGGCTGAAGGACACTGCTGACGTTAGGCTGAAGGACACTGCTGACGTTAGGCTGAAGGACTGCTGACGTTAGGCTGAAGGACACTGCTGACGTTAGGCTGAAGGACTGCTGACGTTAGGCTGAAGGACTATTGACGTTAGGCTGAAGGACTCTGCTGACGTTAGGCTGAAGGACTCTGCTGACGTTAGGCTGAAGGACTCTGCTGACGTTAGGCTGAAGGACTCTGCTGACGTTAGGCTGAAGGACTCTGCTGACGTTAGGCTGAAGGACACTGCTGACGTTAGGCTGAAGGACACTGCTGACGTTAGGCTGAAGGACTGCTGACGTTAGGCTGAAGGACACTGCTGACGTTAGGCTGAAGGACTGCTGACGTTAGGCTGAAGGACTGCTGACGTTAGGCTGAAGGACTGCTGACGTTAGGCTGAAGGACTCTGCTGACGTTAGGCTGAAGGACACTGCTGACGTTAGGCTGAAGGACCCTGCTGACGTTAGGCTGAAGGACTCTGCTGACGTTAGGCTGAAGGACACTGCTGACGTTAGGCTGAAGGACTGCTGACGTTAGGCTGAAGGACTGCTGACGTTAGGCTGAAGGACTGCTGACGTTAGGCTGAAGGACTGCTGACGTTAGGCTGAAGGACTGCTGACGTTAGGCTGAAGGACTCTGCTGACGTTAGGCTGAAGGACTCTGCTGACGTTAGGCTGAAGGACTCTGCTGACGTTAGGCTGAAGGACTCTGCTGACATTAGGCTGAAGGACTCTGCTGACGTTAGGCTGAAGAACTCTGCTGACGTTAGGCTGAAGGACAGAGAAGATCTGTGCTGGCCCTCATATGGGTGGGAGGGCCAAGAGACCAGAGGTGGCAGAATGGAACGCTCAGGTTTGGGTGGTGGGTTTGAGCAATCATTTCCCTTTTATAAAAATGTGTGTGTGTGTGTGTGTGTGTGTGTGTGTGTGTGTGTGTAGTGCGTGGGAACGGCGGCTGGGGTCTGTGGTCTCCGTGGTCTGCATGTTCTGTGTCGTGTGGTTCAGGTCTCGTCGTGCGTGTTCGAATCTGCAACTCCCCCCTCTCTCAACGCGGGGGCAGCGGCTGCCGTGGCAACACCACAGAGACACATCCCTGTGACGCTGCACCCTGTCCAAGTGAGAACACAAACAAACAAACCACATTACTGCTATTGTTGATGTTGGATTGACTGATACACTGTCTGTGTGATTATAGTTGTCGGGGTCTGGGGACCGTGGTCTTCCTGGTTACCATGCAGTGTGTCGTGTGGCAGTGGGCTGATGATTCGTCAGCGAGAGTGTTCTAACCCCGCCCCCCGGCATGGAGGCAGGAAGTGTGTGGGAGAGACGGCCGACTACGCAGCCTGCGATACACAGCCCTGTCCAATAGGTAGCATACATAGACACACATCTCTAACCCCACAACACAGCCTGGTTTATTTATCGTAGTCTGGGGATTCATATAGCACTACAAACAGGCTCCTTTTAAAGCATTTCAGATGTTGTCATCCGTTTGCTTTACACCAGCTGACTAATGAGCCCACCAGGGTCCTTCTACCCAAACCATCATTAACCTCGTTTTGGTGTCTGATAGATCAAGGATGTGGGGTTGTAAACTATGGGTTCAGTGATCATTCCATCGTTTTCTGTAGTAGGAAGGTTCAGGAAACTATGGAGAACTATAGTGCAGATGTTTTGGTTACTTGATTGAGATAATTGTACTGGTGTATTGAAATGCAATGAGGTGATAATGAGACCATTTGTAGATGCTGCAGACCAGCTGCCACTCGATGTTGTTGAATTAAGCAAAGAACTGAACCATGGATTAACCATTACATTTTAAAAGCAACGAAGTGAAGAAATAAATTCTATCTGGAGATCCAGGGAAGATTGTTTTAAGATGGTCATACCAATGATAATTTAGCGATTGTCTAAGCTAACATATGGAATTGTTTTAAGATGGTCATACCAAGGATAATTTAGCTATTTGATATGGAATTTTAGGACCCCTTTAGTAGAAAATATGTATGTATATTTAAAAAATAATTTGATGAAACATTGATTTTGGCCTTTCTGCTAAAATCAAATGAAATTAAATGTTATTGGTCACATACACATATTCAGCAGAGGTTATTGGTCACATACACATATTTATCAGATGTTATTGGTCACATACACATATTTAGCAGATGTTATTGGTCACATACACATATTTAGCAGATGTTATTGCGGGTGCGGCAAAATGCTTGTGTTCCTAGCTCCAACAGAGCAGTAGTATCTAACAATTCACACACATCTAAAGGTAAAAGAATGGAATTAAGAAATATTAAATATTAGGACGAGCAATGTCGGAGTGGCATTGACTAAAATACAGTAGAATAGAATACAGTTTAAGATGAGTAAAGCTGTATGTAAGAAGGGCTTTATAAATACATTTGATTGATTGATTGTATTTAAACATTATTTAAAAATAATTAAAGTGACTAGTGTTCCATTATTAAAGTGATTTCAAGTCTATGTATATAGGGCATTAGCCTCTAAGGTGCAGGGTTGCGTAACCGGATGGTAGCCAGCTAGTGATGGCTATTTAACAGTCTGATGGCCTTGAGATAGAAGCTGTTTTTCAGTCTCTCGGTCCCAGCTTTGATGCACCTTTACTGACCTTGCCTTCTGGATGATAGCGGGGTGAACAGGCCGTGGCTCGGGTGGTTGATGTCCTTGATGATATTTTTGGCCTTCCTGTGACATCGGGTGGTGTAGGTATCCTGGAGGGCAGGTAGTTTGTCCCCGGTGATGCGTTGGGCAGACTGCACCACCCTGTGGAGAGCCCTGCGGTTGCGGGCGGAGCAGTTGCCGTACCAGGCGGTGATACAGCCTGACAGGATGCTCTCAATTGTGCATCTGTAAAAGTTTGTGAGGGTTTTAGTGGCCAAGCCAAATTTCTTCAGCCTCCTGAGGTTGAAGAGGCGCTTTTGCGCCTACTTCACCACACTGTCTGTGTGGATGGACCATTTCAGATCGTCAGTGATGTGTACGCCGAGGAACTTGAAGCTTTCCACCTTCTCCACTGCTGTCCCGTTGATGTGGGGGTTGCTCCATCTGCTGTTTCCTGAAGTCCACGATCAGCTGCTTTGTTTTGTGGATGTTTGGTGGGAGGTTGTTTTCCTGACACCACACTCCGAGTGCCCTCACCTCCTCTCTGTAGGCCGTCTCGTCATTGTGGGTAATCAAGCCCACTACTGTTGTGTCGTCTGCAAACTTGATGATTGAGTTGGAGGCGTTGCTTGTCCACGCTGTCATGAGTGAACAGGGAGTACAGGAGGGGGCTGAGCACGCACTCTTGCGAGGTCCCTGTGTTGAGGATCAGCGAAGTGGAGTTGTTGTTTCCTACCTTCACCACCTGGGGGCGGCCCGTCAGGAAGTCCAGGACCCAGTTGCACAGGGCAGGGTTCAGACCCAGGACCATGAGCTTAATGATGAGCTTGGAGGATGCTATGGTGTTGAATGCTGAGCTATAGTCAATGAACAGCATTCTTACATAGGTATTCCTCTTGTCCAGATGGGTTAGGGCAGTGTGCAGTGCGATGGCGATTGCATCGTCTGTGGATCTAAGCAAATTGAAGTTGGTCTAGGGTGGTCAGTCAGGTGGAGGTGATATGGTCCTTAACTAGCCTCTCAAAGCACTTCATGATGACAGAAGTGAGTGCTACGGGGCGATAGACATTTAGTTCAGTTACCTTTGCTTTCTTGGGTACAGGAACAATGGTGGACATCTTGAAGCAAGTGGGTCAGCAGACTCGGATAGGGAGAGATTGAATATGCCCGTAAACACTCCAGACAGCTGGTCTGCGCATGCTTTGAGGACGCGGCTAGGGATGCCGTCTGGGCCGGCAGCCATGCGAGGGTTAACACGCTTAAACGTCTTACTTACGTCGGCCACAGAGAAGGAGGGCCCACAGTCCTTGGTAGTGGTCGGTGGCACTGTGTTATCCTCAAAGCGGGCGAAGAAGGTGTTTAGCTTGTCCGGAAGCAAGAAGTCGGTGTCCGTGACATGGCAGGTTTTCCCTTGTAGTCTGTGATTGTAGGCCACATACGTGTCTGAGCTGTTGAATTGCAATTCCACTTTGTCTCTGCACTGACATTTGACATGTTTCATTTTCTTACATAGAGAATAACTCCAGTGTTTTTATTCTGCCATATTCCCTGTCCCCTTGCCATGGTTTAAATGTGGTGGTTCGTGCTTTCAGTTTTGCGTGAATGCTGCCAACTATTAACTTCTCTGGGGCAGGTGGGACGCAAACGTCCCACCGGCCAATAGCCAGGGAAAATACAGCGCGCCATATTCAAATAACATGATATAAAAATCAAACTTTCATTAAATCACACATGTAAGATACCAAATTAAAGCTACACTCGTTGTGAATCCAGCCAACATGTCAGATTTCAAAAAAGCTTTTCGGCGAAAGCATAAGATGCTATTATCTGATGATAGCACATCAGTAAACAAACAGAGTAGCATATTTCAACACTGCAAGCATGACATAAAACGCAGAAATAAAATATAAATCATCCCTTACCTTTGACGAAATTCTTTTGTTGGCACTCCAATATGTCCCATAAACATCACAAATGGTCCTTTTGTTCGATTAATTCCGTCGATATATATCCAAAATGTCAATTTATTTGGACCGTTTCATCCAGAAAAACACAGCTTCCAACTTTCGCCAAGTCACTACAAAATATATCGAAAGTTACATGTAAATTTACCAAAACATTTCAAACTACTTTTGTCATACAACGTTAGGTATTTTTAAACGTTAATAATCGATCAATTTGAAGACGGGATGATCTGTGTTCAATACAAAAAGAAACCAAACTGACGCAACTTTTTTCATAACGTGACTCTCTCCAAAAATGTACTTCATGTGACCCTCATTTACGATAGCCATACTTCTTCACTACACAAAGGAATAACCTCAACCGATTCCCAAGGACTGGTGACATCCAGTGGAAGCGGTAGGAACTGCAAGCAAGTCCATTAGAAATCTGGTGTCTCTAAAAAATCTAATTGAAAAGACAGTGACATAAAGAAAATACAAATTCTGAATGGTTTGTCCTCAGGGTTTTGCCTGCTACATAAGTTCTGTTATTCTCACAGACATGATTCAAACAGTTTTAGAAACTTCAGAGTGTTTTCTATCCAAATCTACTAAGAATATGCATATCCTATATTCTGGGGATGAGTAGCAAGCAGTTGAATTTTGGCATGCTATTTTTCCCGAAAGTGAAAAAGCTGCCCCCTGCCCTCAAGAAGTTAACGGTTTCTGGTTTGAGAAGGTTTTAATAGTCACAGTGGGTACAACCTCTGCTATACACTTCCTGATGAACTCAGTCACCGTATCCGTAATTCTCAGAGGCTGAACGACAATAAAAACTGAACGACTAAAAAGCACCCTGAGGAAAAGCTAAGTGAAAAAGGTGTGTTTTAAGATCTCAGAAAAATGTCCACAGTTTTGGATCCTTCAGGTTCTCTGGCAGGCTGTTCCAGAGGCTGGGGGCATAATAACTAAAGGCTGCCTTCCATGCCTCTTGGTTCTAGGCTTTGGGATTGTTAAAAGGCCAGTGCCAGAGGACCTGAGGGACCTACTGGATACGTAACTTAGAAGCATGTCTGTATTGGGGTGCACAGTCGTGGTTTGATTTTAAACCAATAGTGGAATCTTAAAATGATTTCTAAAACGTACAGGCAGCCAGTGCAGAGACCTTAAAACCGGTGTAATGTGTGCTCTCCGTCTGGTCTTGGTCAGTACCCGTGCTGCAGCATTCTGTATGTTTTGCAGTTGACCAATGGCTTCCTGGGCAGACGAGACAGGAGAGCATTACAGTAGTCAAGCTGCTGTAATAAAAGCCTGGATGAGTGTCCTTGTATCAGCCTGAGAGAGAAACGGCCGCACCTTGGCAAGGTGGTAAAAAGCTATGTTGGTCACATTCCTAATGTGTGATTCGAAATTGAGTTCAGAATGTAAAATAACACCTAGATTTTTCACCTGGTGTTTTATCTTTAATATCCGTGAATTTAAATGTGCAACCAGATTCTCTCTCTGTGCTTTGGCTCCAACAATAAGTACCTTGGTCTTACTTTAGCTGGAGGAAGTTGTGAGCCATCCAAGTAGTTAAATCACTAATCCAGTGTAATAATTTATCCATGGAGCTAAAACAAACAATACAGGTACATCTCAATGGTGGCACTGGACTATAGGTGGGTCATTGTTTGTGTCCACTACCACTGGAGCGCTCCTATGTCTGTTTTAACATGTTATAGTCAATTCTACCAATCAAACTCTACGGCCTTCCTCTCTCTCCCTCTGTGTAGACAGCTGTCTTTCTAGGCCCTGCTTCCCTGGGGTCTCCTGCCACTCTGGGACTGATGGCTCATGGGAATGTGGGCCCTGTCCACTGGGTTACCATGGAAATGGCTCTGTCTGTGAAGACCAGGATGAAGTAAATACACGCACGCACGCACGCACGCACACACACACACACACAACCTCTGTCTCTGTGTGAGTAGTGTGTGTTGCTAGGTGTGTGTGACCTCTCTCCTGTAGTGTGTGTTGCAGGGTGTGTGTGTAACCTCTCTCCTACAGTGTGTGTTGCAGGGTGTGTGTGTAACCTCTCTCCTACAGTGTGTGTTGCAGGGTGTGTGTGTAACCTCTCTCCTGTAGTGTGTGTTGCAGGGTGTGTGTGTAACCTCTCTCCTGTAGTGTGTGTTGCAGGGTGTGTGTGTAACCTCTCTCCTGTAGTGTGTGTTGCAGGGTGTGTGTGTAACCTCTCTCCTACAGTGTGTGTTGCAGGGTGTGTGTGTGACCGAGTGTGTGAACACAGACCCAGGGTTCCACTGTCTCCCCTGCCCCCCGCGGTATCACGGCAACCAACCCTACGGTCTCGGACTGGAAGACGCCAACAACACCAAACAGGCCAGTGTGTATGTGTGGTGTGTGGTGTGTGTGTGTTTTGACTGTAAGTGTGTGTTGTAATTATAAGTGTGTGTGTGTTTAGGTCTGTGAGCCCCACAACCCCTGTAAAGATAATACACACCGTTGCAGTCAGCATGCGGAGTGCGTGTACCTGGGCGTGACGTCGGAGACTGTGTATCGGTGTGTGTGTGGGGTTGGCTTCGCTGGGGACGGCTTCCTGTGTACTGAAGATTCTGACCTAGATGGCTGGCCCAATCATATCCTTCCCTGCCACCACAACACAACCTACCACTGTCTACAGGTACACACTAACACGCACTTAGGCACACACACATAACACCCCCCCCCCACACACACACACACACACATACATAACTCATACACACACACGCACATACCTCACACACACACACGCACATACCTCACACACACACACGCACATAACTCACACACACACACACACGCACATACCTCACACACACACACGCACATAACTCACACACACACACGCACATAACTCACACACACACACACACACACACACACACACACACACACACACACACACACACACACACACACACACACACACACACACACACACACACACACACACACACACACACACACACACACATACATAACTCATACACACACACAAATAACTAACATGTGGGAGACTCCCCAAACATATGGAAAAAGGTACTCAGGTCAGATGAGACTAAAATTTAGCTTTTTTGGCCATCAAGGAAAACGCTATGTCTGGGGCAAACCCAACACCTCTCATCGCCCCGAGAACACCATCCCCACAGTGAAGCATGGTAGTGGCAGCATCATGCTGTGGGGGTGTTTTTCATCGGTCAGAATTGAAGGAATGATGGTTGGCGCTAAATACAGGGAAATTATTGAGGGAAACCTGTTTCAGTCTTCCAGAGATTTGAGACTGGGACGGAGGTTCACCTTCCAGCAGGACAATGACCCTAAGCATACTGCTAAAGCAACACTCGCATGGTTTAAGGGGAACATTTAAATGTCTTGGAATGGCTTAGTCAAAGCCCAGACCTCAATCCAATTGAGAATCTGTGGTATGACTTAAAGATTCCTGTACACCAGCGGAACCCATCCAACTTGAAGGAGCTGGAGCAGATTGGCCTTGAAGAATGGGAAAAAATCCCGGTGGCTAGATATTCCAAGCTTATAGAGACATACCCCAAGAGACTTGCAGCTGTAATTGATGCAGAAGGTGGTTCTACAAAGTATTGACTTTGGGGGGGTGAATAGTTATGCACACTAGAGTTTTTATTTCTTGTCTGTTTCACAATGAAAAATATTTTGCATCTTCAAAGTGGTAGGCATGTGTAAATCAAATGATACAAACCCCCCAAAAATCTATTTTAATTCCAGGTTGTAAGGCAACAAAAGGGGGGTGAATACTTTCGCAAGCCACTGTACATGTATCTAACACCATGCTGGTGTTACTTACTTCCATGTAAAATAGACACATTCAGACAGGTTATGGAACAGTTAGTCAAGCCCAGAACCCCTACAATAACATTTGATTGAATATATAATAACTGAGCTGTGTTGTGATTGGCTAACAGGATAACTGCCCTGCCCTGCCAAACTCCGGACAGGAAGACCTTGACAACGATCGCCTTGGAGACGCCTGTGACCCTGATGACGACAACGACGATGTCTTAGATGAGAGGGTGAGGGTGAGGCTTTGTGTGTGTGTGTGTTTCTGTGTGTGTGTTTATTCCATTGTGTGTATGCTCCCTAGGATAACTGCCCTGGACACTACAACCCTCATCAGTTTGACTCTGACAGAGATGGAGTTGGAGACCGCTGTGATAACTGTCCCTTCACCCCCAACCCTTTACAGACTGATACAGACAGCAACGGAGAGGGAGACGCCTGCAGTATCGACATGGATGGAGACGGTTTGTGTGTGTGTGTGTGTGTGTGTGTGTGTGTGTGTGTGTGTGTGTGTGTGTGTGTGTGTGTGTGTGTGTGTGTGTGTGTGTGTGTGTGTGTGTGTGTGTGCAGGGTTGGGTAGTTAACTTTCTAAATGTTATTTATTACAAGTTACCTGTCCAAAATTGTCATCAGTAAAAAACTTTAGATTATCCAACCTCACTAAACTTAATCTTATAACTTTCAGTTACTTTTGGATACTTTCCCCTTAACAGGAGTTAGATGAAGACACAAAGGATCCATCATCTGGTGTCATCATAGTGGTCTCTGATTGGTGGTCATCATTTGGTGTCATCATAGTGGTTTCTGATTGGTGGTCATCATTTGGTGTCATGATAGTGGTCTCTGATTGGTGGTCATCATTTGGTGTCATGATAGTGGTCTCTGATTGGTGGTCATCATTTGGTGTCATCATAGTGGTCTCTGATTGGTGGTCATCATTTGGTGTCATCATAGTGGTTTCTGATTGGTGGTCATCATTTAGTGTTGTTATAGTGGTCTCTGATTGGTGGTCATCATTTGGTGTGTCATCATAGTGGTCTCTGATTGGTGGTCATCATTTGGTGTCATCATAGTGGTCTCTGATTGGTGGTCATCATTTGGTGTGTCATCATAGTGGTCTCTGATTGGTGGTCATCATTTGGTGTGTCATCATAGTGGTCTCTGATTGGTGGTCATCATTTGGTGTCATCATAGTGGTCTCTGATTGGTGGTCATCATTTGGTGTGTCATCATAGTGGTCTCTGATTGGTGGTCATCATTTGGTGTGTCATCATAGTGGTCTCTGATTGGTGGTCAGCATTTGGTGTGTCATCATAGTGTTCTCTGATTGGTGGTCATCATTTAGTGTTGTTATAGTGGTCTCTGATTGGTGGTCATCATTTGGTGTATCATCATAGTGGTCTCTGATTGGTGGTCATCATGTGGTGTCATCATAGTGGTCTCTGATCTGTGGTCAGACGCGCTCAGGTGGAACTAAATTCAACTTGCACCTAACCCTAACCCTCTTGTCATTGCTGAATTGAATGTCATTGAGAAAACAGAAAGGTGTCAATGTATTTTTTTTGTGCAAAAATTATTTCTCAAATTAAAAGTAATCCTAAAAGTATTCATGTCATTTTTCAAAAGTATCTGTAAATTGATTACAATATATTAGTAGCTTTAGTCTCGCCCTAACCCATTCCTTCACATGATAGATGTGTGTTTGTCTGTGTAGAGATGCTGAACGAGCATGATAACTGCCCCCTGCTGTATAACACTGAGCAGAGAGATACAGACCTGGACGGAGTGGGGGACCAATGTGACAACTGTCCTTTTGTGCACAACCCTACACAGGTACGCACGCACACACACACACACACACACACACAGGTAAACACACACCGTTGTGTAGGTATGAAAGTACACAACCTATACATTAAAAACCAGACACCACGGTCTATAGTTTAAAACCAGACACTACGGTCTTTAAAACCAGACACCGTGGTCTATATATTAAAACCAGACACCACGGTCTATAGATTAAAACCAGACACCACGGTCTATAGTTTAAAACCAGACACTACGGTCTATAGATTAAAACCAGACACTGCGGTCTATAGTTTAAAACCAGACACTACGGTCTATAGATTAAAACCAGACACCGTGGTCTATAGATTAAAACCAGACACTACGGTCTATAGATTAAAACCAGACACCGTGGTCTATAGATTAAAACCAGACACCACGGTCTATAGATTAAAACCAGACACTACGGTCTATAGATTAAAACCAGACACCACGGTCTATAGATTAAAACCAGACACCGTGGTCTATAGATTAAAACCAGACACTACGGTCTATAGATTAAAACCAGACACCGTGGTCTATAGATTAAAACCAGACACCACGGTCTATAGATTAAAACCAGACACCGTGGTCTATAGATTAAAACCAGACACCGTGGTCTATAGATTAAAACCAGACACCGTGGTCTATAGATTAAAACCAGACACCGTGGTCTATAGATTAAAACCAGACACCGTGGTCTATAGATTAAAACCAGACACCGTGGTCTATAGATTAAAACCAGACACTACGGTCTATAGATTAAAACCAGACACTACGGTCTATAGATTAAAACCAGACACCACGGTCTATAGATTAAAACCAGACACCGTGGTCTATAGATTAAAACCAGACACCGTGGTCTATAGATTAAAACCAGACACCACGGTCTATAGATTAAAACCAGACACCGTGGTCTATAGATTAAAACCAGACACCACGGTCTATAGATTAAAACCAGACACCGTGGTCTATAGATTAAAACCAGACACTACGGTCTATAGATTAAAACCAGACACCACGGTCTATAGATTAAAACCAGACACCGTGGTCTATAGTTTAAAACCAGACACCGCGGTCTATAGATTAAAACCAGACACCGCGGTCTATAGATTAAAACCAGACACCGTGGTCTATAGATTAAAACCAGACACCGTGGTCTATAGATTAAAACCAGACACCGTGGTCTATAGATTAAAACCAGACACCGTGGTCTATAGATTAAAACCAGCCACTACGGTCTATAGATTAAAACCAGACACCGTGGTCTATAGATTAAAACCAGACACCGCGGTCTATAGTTTAAAACCAGACACCACGGTCTATAGATTAAAACCAGACACCGTGGTCTATAGATTAAAACCAGACACCGTGGTCTATAGATTAAAACCAGACACTACGGTCTATAGTTTAAAACCAGACACCGTGGTCTATAGATTAAAACCAGACACCGTGGTCTATAGATTAAAACCAGACACCGCGGTCTATAGATTAAAACCAGACACTACGGTCTATATATTAAAACCAGACACCGTGGTCTATAGTTTAAAACCAGACACCGTGGTCTATAGATTAAAACCAGACACCACGGTCTATAGATTAAAACCAGACACCGTGGTCTATAGATTAAAACCAGACACCGTGGTCTATAGATTAAAACCAGACACCACGGTCTATAGATTAAAACCAGACACTACGGTCTATAGTTTAAAACCAGACACTACGGTCTATAGATTAAAACCAGACACCGTGGTCTATAGATTAAAACCAGACACTACGGTCTATAGATTAAAACCAGACACCACGGTCTATAGTTTAAAACCAGACACCACGGTCTATAGATTAAAACCAGACACCGCGGTCTATAGATTATAACCAGACACCGCGGTCTATAGATTAAAACTAGACACCGTGGTGTATGGATTAAAACCAGACACCGTGGTCTATAGATTAAAACCAGACACCGTGGTCTATAGATTAAAACCAGACACCGTGGTCTATAGATTTAAACCAGACACCGTGGTCTATAGATTAAAACCAGACACCGTGGTCTATAGATTTAAACCAGACACCGTGGTCTATAGATTGAAACCAGACACCGTGGTCTATAGATTAAAACCAGACACAACGGTCTATAGATTAAAACCAGACACTACGGTCTATAGATTAAAACCAGACACTACGGTCTATAGATTAAAACCAGACACCACGGTCTATAGATTAAAACCAGACACCGTGGTCTATAGATTAAAACCAGACACCACGGTCTATAGATTAAAACCAGACACCACGGTCTATAGATTAAAACCAGACACCACGGTCTATAGATTAAAACCAGACACTGTGGTCTATAGATTAAAACCAGACACTACGGTCTATAGATTAAAACCAGACACTACGGTCTATAGATTAAAACCAGACACCACGGTCTATAGATTAAAACCAGACACTACGGTCTATAGATTAAAACCAGACACTACGGTCTATAGATTAAAACCAGACACTACGGTCTATAGATTAAAACCAGACACTACGGTCTATAGATTAAAACCAGACACCGTGGTCTGTAGATTAAAACCAGACACCACGGTCTATAGATTAAAACCAGACACCGTGGTCTATAGTTTAAAACCAGACACTACGGTCTATAGATTAAAACCAGACACCGTGGTCTATAGATTAAAACCAGACACCGTGGTCTATAGATTAAAACCAGACACCGTGGTCTATAGATTAACACCAGACACCGTGGTCTATAGATTAACACCAGACACCGTGGTCTATAGATTAAAACCAGACACCGTGGTCTATAGATTAAAACCAGACACCGTGGTCTATAGATTAA
Source organism: Salvelinus alpinus (assembly GCF_045679555.1). NCBI lineage: Eukaryota > Metazoa > Chordata > Actinopteri > Salmoniformes > Salmonidae > Salvelinus > Salvelinus alpinus. Next base: position 109,608,988 of record NC_092088.1, read on the forward strand.
AACCAGACACCACGGTCTATAGATTAAAACCAGACACCACGGTCTATAGATTAAAACCAGACACCACGGTCTATAGATTAAAACCAGACACCGTGGTCTATAGATTAAAACCAGACACCACGGTCTATAGATTAAAACCAGACACCGTGGTCTATAGATTAAAACCAGACACCGCGGTCTATAGATTAAAACCAGACACCGTGGTCTATAGATTAAAACCAGACACCGTGGTCTATAGATTAAAACCAGACACCGCGGTCTATAGATTAAAACCAGACACCGCGGTCTATAGATTAAAACCAGACACTACGGTCTATAGATTAAAACCAGACACCGTGGTCTATAGATTAACACCAGACACCGTGGTCTCCAGTTTAAAGCCAGACACCGCGGTCTCCAGTTTAAATCCAGCCGGCACGGTCTCCAGTTCAGCTCAGTAATCTGACCAAAGTAGTAGGGACCTTGTTGGACTGCTGTAATGCTAACCAGGTGTGTGTTTGTGTGTGTTTGTGTGTGTTTGTGTAGACTGATTCAGACAGTGATCTGGTTGGTGATCACTGTGATAATAATGAGGATGTAGATGAGGACGGTCATCAGAACTCCCTCGACAACTGTCGCTACATTGCCAATAGCAACCAGGTTGACCATGACAGAGATGGCATTGGGGACGCCTGCGACCATGACGATGACAACGATGGTATCCCTGATGACCGTGACAACTGCCGACTTGTGCCGAACGCTGACCAAATAGACGCAGACAGTCAGTACGCACACGCACGCACGCACACGCACACACACACACACACACACACACCAGTCATCAGCATTGGGGCGCAGAGGCAAGCTCACATATCCTGATTAGTGACCAGAAAGCAATTGTTCACTTTTCTCTTTACCAGAACAATACTGGTGATTTAATTGATCATGTTCGTATTCCAGATAGGCCTAGTTTGGGTTATAACTCTATACCTTAGTGGTGGGACTGGCTATATGTCTAATGATGGGTGGGTTATAACTCTATACCTCAGTGGTGGGACTGGCTATATGTCTAAAGATGGGTGGGTTACCTCAGTGGTGGGACTGGCTATATGTCTAAAGATGGGTGGGTTATAACTCTATACCTCAGTGGTGGGACTGGCTATATGTCTAATGATGGGTGGGTTATAACTCTATACCTCAGTGGTGGGACTGGCTATATGTCTAAAGATGGGTGGGTTATAACTCTATACCTCAGTGGTGGGACTGGCTATATGTCTAATGATGGGTGGGTTATAACTCTATACCTCAGTGGTGGGACTGGCTATATGTCTAAAGATGGGTGGGTTATAACTCTATACCTCAGTGGTGGGACTGGCTATATGTCTAATGATGGGTGGGTTATAACTCTATACCTCAGTGGTGGGACTGGCTATATGTCTAAAGATGGGTGGGTTATAACTCTGTGGCGAGATCCTGCACGGAGCCTTCACCGTGCGCTGCCACTTTGGGAGAGCATGAGCAGTAGGAAGGAGGAGATAAAAGAGCTCGTTAAGCTCTATTGGGGAGGAGCTATTGATTGGCGCGACAGTTTTGGTTGTGTGTGTTATGCTGCAGAGTTTGTTTGTTTAACTTCAGCGTATGTGGTTGTACAGTGTTTGGAACAATCCTCGGTGTGATCGCTCGACGACGTGGTTGTTCTCATTTGGGACCACGAGGGTTATGGATCAAATGGATTAGTAGCAACATTTGTTGCGAAGCGTTCAACTACAACCCAACATACCATCGGACAGTCAGACCGGATACCTGCAACCTCAAGACCACAGCTAAGCCCTCTCTTTTTCCCTTTCTCTCTTTCTCTTCCCGCTATGGTCCAGTGCTTTACACTGCAACTGACTCTATTTCCTAAGTACATTGAAGTTTCATTGGAGCTGGACTAGTGTGTATATGAACACCACACATTCATACCCTCTGAACTCCTTCACAACAGAAAATACAAACTATTGCAAATCCTCTGGGTAATGACTGGGTTCATTTGTTATTGTATGAAGTTGCTGTTTATTTGCTCTGCCATTATTGTTATATGAGGTATGTTTGGTGGGGTTACCAAGAATTGTGGAAGGACTGTGATGTGATGTGTGATCTATAGGGTGTGTATTCTTTTTCTCTCCGCTGACTATCTGGTCAACAGGCTACACTCTAGGCAGTCTCTTCTGTTGATGTGTGTGGGTCTGGTAGTGGTACTCTCGCTGTTCTACTATTCTTTTCTTTCGGCAGGGTTAATACCTGCCTGGCGCCCGAACAAAATCTTCTTTACCTTTCTCTAATTAATACCGCTACAGAAGTGGCACCCGAACAGGGACTTGAAGAGAAACACCCATGACACCATCCCCACAAGGTTGAAATCATGTATTTTGTTGGAACCCCATACTGTGTCAATGTGGACACACCTAATGGTAATCGTGTTCAAGATTCTTTCATTGTGGAAGGATTCGATGAACTAATGGAGTTGGATAGCACTGACCCTAATCCCCAGGTTTCTGGCTCGCCTATAACCTCTCCACCATTACCCTCACCTCAACCTCTTCCTCTTACCCTGCCCAGAGAGACTGGGAGAGGTGTCTCTGGGATCACTGGACGACTGGAACATCAATGGACACACACCAATCATAGTTTGACAATGCAGGAGAATGCCATTCGCAAACTTAGTGAATGTGTGGAGGCTCATCAGACAGATGTGCAGCGGAGGTTGGATTACCTTCCCTGTCAAATGGAGGAAAACCAACAACAAATTGTTCAGAGACAGAAATATTCACACGATTCTCTGAAACAGGATATTCAGGGACAACTGCACCAGTTCAAAACACAAATGGAATCTAACCATCAGCAAGTCCTAATCTATCTTGAGGAGGAACAAAAACAGAGAGCAGAGGAGTCAGCCTCTGTTGTGAAGGGAGTGTGTTCTTATCTGAAGGAAGTTATGGAGGACATGAAGAACTCTCTCACAGGGGAACTACGATTGTTGATTGAACAAACTAAAAAGGACACCGTTAATGAGATGGAAAAAGCACAGAAGGCCACAGACCTTCAAATGGAAGAGCTGCACCAGGAGGTTATGAAATGCTTTCCCCTTCTGGACAAATCTTCTGTACCTCCCTCAGGTTTTACCTCTGCCACTGGCTTGGTCAGTAACGGAATAGGAACAGGTAGCACTACAAAACCCCCTATGAAGATACTGTTAAACAGAACTCCCGCTGAAACTGTCATGCCTCCTCTAGAGCGCTCCCTCCCTATCAAACTACTTTTCCCCACTTTTGGCAGCCCAGAAGATGAGGTTGATCCACTGTTTTTCTTATCTAAGTGTAATGATTTTCTTTCTATCCGGCCCCTTACTGACTGGGAGGTTCTTGCCACCCTCCGCAGTGTTCTCCATGGTACAGCAAGAGACTGGTGGGAGATAGCCCGCGAACATGTGTCAACCTGGGAGGAGTTTCAAAAAATATTCCTCTCAGCCTTCCTCTCAGAGGACTATGGGGATGAACTGGCGGAACGTGTTCGCAACAGAGTCCAGGGTGAAGCAGAGCCAATACGGGACTTTGCCTTCTCCTATCGAGTTCTATGTAGGAGATGGAAGGCTGACATTACTGAGCCGGAGATGGTCAAACTCATTCTCAAGAACATGATTCCCCGCCTTGCTAGTCAACTTCGAGAACGTGTGCAGAATGTGGATGATCTGGTGCGTCTGGGGACTCAGTTTGAGAAGGACTGGAAGCACCACCTTCAAACTAAAAACCCTGTTCCCTCATCCCAGTATACCCATAGCTCTCTGGGGGCTAAACCATCTCAGATATTTGTACCCAAGAGCCAAGACAAAAGTCCAGTGATGTGTTGGAGGTGTAAAGTCCAACATCCTCCAGGTTCTTGCCCGCTCTATGTCCAGCGTCAGGATGCTGGAAAAGGTCAGAAAGGACAGAAGACCGACAGTCTAGACAGACGTGGTGGCTTGCATACCATTGGGTCAGCCTTAATGCCCATGAAGCCTTTAGACATCACCCCTAGCTGTCTTATTACTATTCCGCAACAACTATTGGTGCCTCTGACTGTTAGGAACTGGAGAGGGAAGGCCATAATTGACACAGGAGCAACTTACACCCTGATGCAAGAGGCCCTGTGGCAGAACATGGCATTACCTCATGAGGAGCTACAAACATGGGAGAAGGGACCATTGTACTTGGCCAATGGAGAACCTACCACCCCTTTGGGCTGGATTAGTATAATAATACAACTGCATGATAAGACTATTAAACTTCCTGTGGCTATTCTTGCAGATTCAAGCCTTGCATTTGCTGTAGTCCTTGGCCTAGACTTCCTGTTCTTCAGTGGACTGACCATCTCGATGTCCGAACCCTCCTATCGGCTGCACTCTGACTATTCCCAGCCTCATCCATTTCAACCTGGTAATGCACTGATTTCAGGCTGGAGCCTGCTGCATTATGCAGAGTCCGGACAAGGTCAAGTCAGAGGCCGAGAAAATATAAAGAACAAAGCCAAACAACGACAGCTGAGAAACTATGATAAACATAGACGAGACGTGTGTTTCCCACCCCAGTCTCGTGTCTGGGTACGTTCACATCATCTGTCGAAAGCATCTAAGAAGTTCACTGCCAAGCTAGCTTCGAGATGGAAAGGCCCATACCTGTAGTGTAGCAGTTTAGTACCAGTGAACTACTTGGTCTGTTTGGAGGACACTGGGGAAGATGTCAGGACGGTGCATGTTGTTGACCTAAAGCCCTGCTACCCTACGGCAGAAGAGCTGGATCGCCGGCAAAAGCAACACCTGCAGGAACATTAACTTGTCAAAGCCTGCATCCTCTCTGTTTCTACAGGCTTTGTTTTTTCATGGGGGGAGGAGTGTGGCGAGATCCTGCACGGAGCCTTCACCGTGCGCTGCCACTTTGGGAGAGCATGAGCAGTAGGAAGGAGGAGATAAAAGAGCTCGTTAAGCTCTATTGGGGAGGAGCTATTGATTGGCGCGACAGTTTTGGTTGTGTGTGTTATGCTGCAGAGTTTGTTTGTTTAACTTCAGCGTATGTGGTTGTACAGTGTTTGGAACAATCCTCGGTGTGATCCCGTGTGGCTCAGTTGGTAGAGCATGGCGCTTGCAACGCCAGGGTTGTGGGTTCATTCCCCACGGGGGGACCAGGATGAATATGTATGAACTTTCCAATTTGTAAGTCGCTCTGGATAAGAGCGTCTGCTAAATGACTTAAATGTAAATGTGATCGCTCGACGACGTGGTTGTTCTCATTTGGGACCACGAGGGAAATGGATTAGTAGCAACATTTGTTGCGAAGCGTTCAACTACAACCCAACATACCATCGGACAGTCAGACCGGATACCTGCAACCTCAAGACCACAGCTAAGCCCTCTCTTGTTCCCTTTCTCTCTTTCTCTTCCCGCTATGGTCCAGTGCTTTACACTGCAACTGACTATATTTCCTAAGTACATTGAAGTTTCATTGGAGCTGGACTAGTGTGTATATGAACACCACACATTCATACCCTCTGAACTCCTTCACAACAGAAAATACAAACTATTGCAAATCCTCTGGGTGATGACTGGGTTCATTTGTTATTGTATGAAGTTGCTGTTTATTTGCTCTGCCATTATTGTTATATGAGGTATGTTTGGTGGGGTTACCAAGAATTGTGGAAGGACTGTGATGTGATGTGTGATCTATAGGGTGTGTATTCTTTTTCTCTCCGCTGACTATCTGGTCAACAGGCTACACTCTAGGCAGTCTCTTCTGTTGATGTGTGTGGGTCTGGTAGTGGTACTCTCGCTGTTCTACTATTCTTTTCTTTCGGCAGGGTTAATACCTGCCTGGCGCCCGAACAAAATCTTCTTTACCTTTCTCTAATTAATACCGCTACAACTCTATACCTCAGTGGTGGGACTGGCTATATGTCTAAAGATGGGTGGGTTATAACTCTGTACCTCAGTGGTGGGACTGGCTATATGTCTATAGATGGGTGGGTTATAACTCTATACCTCAGTGGTGGGACTGGCTATATGTCTAAAGATGGGTGGGTTATAACTCTGTACCTCAGTGGTGGGACTGGCTATATGTCTAAAGATGGGTGGGTTATAACTCTATACCTCTCTCTCTCCTCTCCCTGTCTCTCTCCTCTCCCTGTCTCTCTCTCTCCTCTCCCTCTCTCTCTCCTCTCCCCGTCTCTCTCTCTCTCCTCTCCCTGTCTCTCTCTCCTCTCCCTGTCTCTCTCTCCTCTCCCTGTCTCTCTCTCTCTCCTCTCCCTGTTCTCTCTCCTCTGTCTCTAGATGATGGTCGTGGTGATGCTTGTAAGGATGACTTTGATAATGACAGTATACCAGATGCACTAGATGTTTGCTCAGAGAACAGTGGTATTGGAGTTACAGACTTCAGGAGGTTTCAGACAGTTCTGTTGGACCCTCGGGGGACCACTCAGTCTGACCCCCTGTGGGTGGTCCGAGGACACGGAACCGAACTGCTACAGACTGCAAACTCTGACCCTGGCATCGCCTTGGGTACGACCCCTAACCTCTTACCTAAGACCGCATTAACGCTGATCTGGGTGGTGTTTGTGTGGTTTTCATTTGCGTTTGTGAATACGTGTGCGTGCCTGCGTTTGTGAATGCATGTGTGTGTGTGTGTGTGTGTGTGTGTGTGTGTTCTCAGGTTTTGATGAGTTCCGTGCGGTAGACTTCAGTGGGACATTCTACGTGAACACAGACCGTGATGATGACTATGTAGGGTTTGTGTTCTCCTTCCAGTCCAGCAGACGGTTCTACGTTGTCATGTGGAAACAGGTCAGTCAGGAGTACACACACACACTGACCTTTGACCTCTAACACTGCCCGGTCAGCCAGGCCTAACTTCTAACCCTGCCAGGTCAGCCAGGCTTACTGGGAGAAGAGTCCTTCCAGGGCGTTTGGGAACGCTGGTGTCTCTCTCAAAGTGGTCAACTCAACCTCAGGCCCTGGGGAGGCCCTCCGCAACGCCCTGTGGCACACAGGAAACACCACACAGCAGGTACACACAGGAAACACCACACAGCAGGTACACACAGGAAACACCACACAGCAGGTACACACAGGAAACACCACACAGCAGGTACACACAGGAAACACAACACACACCTCTAACCCTGAAGTAAACCTCTGTGTGTGGGTCCTTAGGTTCGCACACTGTGGCACGACCCCAACAACATGGGCTGGAAGGACTACACTGCCTACCGCTGGCACCTCATCCACCGACCCAAGACCGGCTTCATAAGGTACTTAACCTCCAACCCATAACTCTAACCCTAACCCTCTCTAACCATAACCCTCTCTAACCCTAACCCTCTCTAACCTCCAACCCTAACCCTAACCAACCCTAACGCTAACTAACCCTAACTAACCCTAACCCTCTCTAACCTCCAACCCCAACCCTAACCCCAAACCAACCCTAACCCTAACCAACCCTAACCCTAACCCTACCGCTGGCACCTCATCCACCGACCCAAGACCGGCTTCATAAGGTACTTAACCTCCAACCCATAACTCTAACCCTCTCTAACCCTAACCCCTAACTCTAACTCTAACCCTAACTAACTCTAACCCTAACCCTCTCTAACCTCCAACCCTAACTAACTCTAACCTATAACTCTAACCCTAACTCTAACTCTAACCCTAACTAACTCTAACCCTAACTAACTCTAACCCTAACTAACTCTAACCCTAACCCTCTCTAACCTTCAACCCCAACCCTAACCCTAACTAACTCTAACCCTAACCTCCAACCCTAACCCTAACTAACTCTAACCCTAACCCTCTCTAACCTTCAACCCTAACCCTAACCCTAACTAACTCTAACCCTAACCTCCAACCCTAACCCTAACTAACTCTAACCCTAACCCTCTCTAACCTTCAACCCCAACCCTAACCCTAACCTCCAACCCTAACCTCCAACCCCAACCCTAACCTCCAACCCTAACCTCCAACCCTAACCTCTAACCCTAACCCTAACCTCCAACCCTAACCTCCAACCCTAACCCTAACCAACTCTAACTCTAACCTCCAACCCTAACCCTAACTAACTCTAACCCTAACCTCCAACCCTAACCTCCAACCCTAACCCTAACCAACTCTAACCCTAACCTCCAACCCTAATCTCCAACCCTAACCCTAACTAACCCTAACCCTAACTAACTCTAACCCTAACCTCCAACCCTAACTAACCCTAACTAACTCTAACCCTAACCTCCAACCCTAACTAACTCTAACCCTAACCCAACACTGGCTTCATCAGGTATCTAATTAACCTCTGAACTTTGGCATCTAACCTCTTTGTGTACAGAGTGGTGTTTGATGGTGTCTCTTCCAGCTGACTCGGTGTGTGTGTGTGTGTAGGATAGTGGTGTCTGAGGGCAGGTCCATCCTAGCTGACTCTGGGCCGGTGTATGACAGAACTCTGGCTGGAGGGAGACTCGGACTGTTTGTCTTCTCACAAGAACACACCCTCTTCTCTGACCTCAGATACACCTGTAGAGGTGAGACACACACACGTACACACACACACACACTCACACACACACACACACACACACCCTCTTCTCTGACCTCAGAAACACCTGTAGAGGTGACACACACACGAACATACACCCACACAAACACACACAAACATACACGTACACTCACACAAACATACACACACACACACACACACACCTACGCAGACACACACGTACACCCACACAAACATACACAAATACACAGACACACACACACGTCAGTAAAGTAAATGTTTTGTGTTTTTCTTCTCCCACTCTCTTCCAGATAACTGAGTTCTGTTCATACTAAGATACTGCTGCACCCCTCTGTCCTCCTCCAGCCCTCCACCACTTCACCCTCCTCCAGTCCTCCCTCCACCCCTCCGTCCTCCTCCAGTCCTCCCTCCACCACTTCACCCTCCTCCAGTCCTCCCTCCACCCCTCCGTCCTCCTCCAGTCCTCCCTCCACCCCTCCGTCCTCCACCACTTCACCCTCCTCCAGTCCTCCCTCCACCCCTCTGCCCTCCTCCAGCCCTCCAGCACTTCACCCTCCTCCAGCCCTTCCTCCACCCCTCCGTCCTCCTCCAGTCCTCCCTCCACCCCTCCGTCCTCCTCCAGTCCTCCCTCCACCCCTCCGTCCTCCTCCAGCCCTCCACCACTTCACCCTCCTCCAGTCCTCCCTCCACCCCTCTGCCCTCCTCCAGCCCTCCAGCACTTCACCCTCCTCCAGCCCTTCCTCCACCCCTCCGTCCTCCTCCAGTCCTCCCTCCACCCCTCTGCCCTCCTCCAGTCCTCCCTCCACCCCTCTGCCCTCCTCCAGTCCTCCCTCCACCCCTCTGCCCTCCTCCAGTCCTCCCTCCACCCCTCTGTCCTCCTCCAGTCCTCCACCACTTCACCCTCCTCCAGTCCTCCCTCCACCCCTCTGCCCTCCTCCAGTCCTCCCTCCACCACTTCACCCTCCTCCAGTCCTCCCTCCACCCCTCTGTCCTCCTCCAGTCCTCCCTCCACCCTCCTCCAGTCCTCCCTCCACCCCTCTGCCCTCCTCCAGTCCTCCCTCCACCACTTCACCCTCCTCCAGTCCTCCCTCCACCCCTCTGCCCTCCTCCAGTCCTCCCTCCACCCTCCTCCAGTCCTCCCTCCACCCCTCTGCCCTCCTCCAGTCCTCCCTCCACCCTCCTCCAGTCCTCCCTCCACCCCTCAGCCCTCCTCCAGTCCTCCCTCCACCCCTCTGCCCTCCTCCAGTCCTCCCTCCACCCCTCTGCCCTCCTCCAGTCCTCCCTCCACCCCTCTGCCCTCCTCCAGTCCTCCATCCACCCCTCTGCCCTCCTCCAGTCCTCCCTCCACCCCTCCGCCCTCCTCCAGTCCTCCCTCCACCCCTCTTCCCTCCTCCAGTCCTCCCTCCACCCCTCTGCCCTCCTCCAGTCCTCCCTCCACCACTCTGCCCTCCTCCAGTCCTCCCTCCACCCCTCTTCCCTCCTCCCATCCTCCTTCCACCCCTCTGCCCTCCTCCAGTCCTCCCTCCACCCCACTACCCTCCTCCAGTCCTCCCTCCACCACTTCACCCTCCTCCAGTCCTCCCTCCACCCCTCTGCCCTCCTCCAGTCCTCCCTCCACCCCACTACCCTCCTCCAGTCCTCCCTCCACCCCACTACCCTCCTCCAGTCCTCCCTCCACCCCTCTTCCCTCCTCCAGTCCTCCCTCCACCACTTCACCCTCCTCCAGTCCTCCCTCCACCCCTCTGCCCTCCTCCAGTCCTCCCTCCACCCCTCTGCCCTCCTCCAGTCCTCCCTCCACCCCTCTGCCCTCCTCCAGTCCTCCCTCCACCCTCCTCCAGTCCTCCCTCCACCCCTCTGCCCTCCTCCTCATGTTCTGTTGTAATCACACCCAGAAGAGGACTGGCTACCCCTCATAGCCTGGTTCCTCTCTAGGTTTCTTCCTCGATTCTGGCCTTTCTAGGGAGTTTTTCCTAGCCACCGTTCTTCTACACCTGCATTGCTTGCTGTTTGGGGTTTTAGGCTGGGTTTCTGTACAGCACTTTGTGACATCAGCTGATGTAAGAAGGGCTTTAAAAATAATTTTGATTCGATTCATATAGTCAATCCAAACCTGTTATAAACCTGTTCATATAGCCAATACAAACCTGTTATAACCTTGTTCATATAGTCAATACAAACCTGTTATAACCTTGTTCATATAAGCAATACAAACCTGATATAAACATGTTTATATAGTCAATACAAACCTGCTATAAACCTGTTATGCATCTGTTACAAACCTGTATATTTAGGCAATACAAACTGTTATAAACCTGTTTATATAGTCAATACAAACTGTTACAAACCTGTTTATATAGGAAATTTAAACTGTTATAAACCTGTTCATATAGGCAATACAAACTGTTATAAACATGTTTATATAGTCAATACAACCTGTTATAAACCTGTTATAAACCTGTTCATATAGTCAATACAACCTGTTATAAACCTGTTACAAACCTTTTCATATAGGCAATACAAACTGTTATAAACCTGTTCATATAGTCAGTACAACCTGTTATAAACCTGTTATAAACCTGTTCATATAGTCAATACAAACTGTTATAAACCTGTTATAAACCTGTTTATATAGTCAATACAAACTGTTACAAACCTGTTTATATAGGAAATTTAAACTGTTATAAACCTGTTCATATAGGCAATACAAACTGTTATAAACATGTTTATATAGTCAATACAACCTGTTATAAACCTGTTATAAACCTGTTCATATAGTCAATACAACCTGTTATAAACCTGTTACAAACCTTTTCATATAGGCAATACAAACTGTTATAAACCTGTTCATATAGTCAGTACAACCTGTTATAAACCTGTTATAAACCTGTTCATATAGTCAATACAACCTGTTATAAACCTCTTCATGAAGTAAATACAAACCTGCTATAAACTAAACAACTTCTCTAGGCTTGGGGGCGCTATTTCCACGTTCGGATGTAAAGTGTGACCAAAGTAAACTGCCTGCTACTCAGGCCCAGAAGCTAGGATATGCATATAATAAACCTGTTTATATAGTCAATACAACCCGTTATAAACCTGTTCATATAGGTAATACATACCTGTTATAAACCTGTTCATATAGTCAATACAACCTGTTATAAACCTGTTCATATAGTGTCGTAGCTGAATCAGAATTAGTTAGGTAACATATATAAATAAGATGTTTTATTTATCTTTATGCTTGTCATTAGAATGTCTTCTTTTGGACTATACTGTTGGCAGTTGCATTTTCCTTTCTCCTCTAGGGAAAAGTCACTTGGGGCCCAGAGAGGGGAGAGGTCAGGCTTGTCTTTTACATGTCTGGTAATATGTGAATCATCTGTGAAACCCTGTGAAGGGCTCCACTATGTCTGTACTCCAGTCACTCCCTCCTTTTCCCATTGGGGGGAGGAGTATGGCAGTGTCTGGAAACATTGTATTACCCCTCTGATGTTGCCCTTATCTTGACCTAGTATATGACCTAAGAGGCTCACTGTCTTCAGTGAGTTTTTCCAGGTTGGGGTGTATTTGAGATGGGAGTATCTAGATTTGACAATTGATGAGGTAATGTTTTAGTACTATGAAGTACCAAGAACGAGATTAGAATCTCGTCTAAAGAGACCAAACTGAACGATAATTTATAGCTAATGCTATCTGGCTATGGGATACTCCTCTTTCAAGTAAAAGGCCCTTTGTAATGTTCCTAAGATCTGTGATTCGTCATGTGAGTTGAGAGGGGTGTAACTTGGCTATAAAATATACTAAGAATTGTTTTGTAAGCACTCAGAGAATTCATTTATAGACACTGAATTGATCTGAGAGTCAAAGGGCTATGGTGAAGCTCATATAATTAAAGATGGACTTTAAAATATAACTCTGACTTGTGTGTGGTTTGCTCTCTAATCATTTAGTAATGCAGGAAATTACCACGACAATAGTCAATACAAACCTCTTACAAACCTGTTCATATAGTCAATACAAACCTGTTATAAACCTGTTCATATAGTCAATACAAACCTGTTATAAACCTGTTCGTATAGGTAATACAAACCTGTTATAAACCTGTTCATATAGTCAATACAAACCTGTTATAAACCTGTTCATATAGTCAATACAAACCTGTTATAAACCTGTTCATATAGTCAATACAAACCTGTTATAAACCTGTTCGTATAGGTAATACAACCTGTAACAAACTTGTGCATATAGTCATTACAAACCTGTTATAAACCTCTGTTACAAAACTGTTATAAACCTGTTATTAACCTGTTATAAACAGGTAATACAACCTGTTATAAACCTGTTTATATAGGCAATACAAACCAGTTATAAACCTGTTATAAACCTGTTCATATAGTCGATACAACCTGCTATAAACCTGCTATAAACCTGTTCATGTCAATACAAACCTGTTCATATAGTCAATACAAACCTGTTATAAACCTGTTCATGTCAATACAAACCTGCTATAAACCTGTTCATTAAGGCAACACAAACATGTTATAAATTATTATAATCCTGTTCAATACAAACATCTTATCAACGTTAAGAACCTGTTCATTAAGGCAATACAATACTGCTATTAACCTGTTATACACCTGTTATTAACCTGTTCATATAGTCAATACAATCCTGCTATAAACCTGTTATACACCTGTTATTAACCTGTTCATACAGTCAATCCATCATTTTTACATCATTTGAATATGTCAGGTGAGTATTTCATTTGAACATTGTTTCAAAGAGACAGTAAATGACAGTAAGGTCAGTTTGTTTCAAACATCTGAACTTTACTGGAGAATAAGAAGCATTACAACATGAGATACATTTTATAAACATCATGTTCACATAATCAACACACACACACACTGTCCATATGGTGTCCAGCGTGTCTATATCATCTGTGTCTGGGAGTTGCAGCGCGGCCACAGGAATCGGAGACAGAGGAAGAGGAGGGAGAAGAGGAGGAGAAGAGAGATGAAGAAGAGGATGGTGACGTAGCCGGCATGAGGAAGAGGAGGAGTGTCTGGAGCCTCGGCTGGAATCATATTGGTCAGATTCAGCATGTAGCCCAACGTCCAACCTGCATCACTACCTGAGATCTACACACACACACACACACACACACACACACACACACACACACACACACACACACACACACACACACACACACACACACACACACACACACACACACACACACACACACACACACACACACACACACACACACACACACACACCACAGTCAGTGTTGAAGATATACTTCAGAAAGTCAAGAGAACATTGTTCAGGTCAGGATATAGAATCTAAATGATTGGTATTTTGTCAGGATATAGAATCTAAATGATTGGTATTTTGTCAGGATATAGAATCTAAATGATTGGTATTTTTATATTCTATTAGGATCCCCATTAGCTGTTGCAAAAGCAGCAGCTACTCTTCTTGGGGTCCACACAAAACATGAACTACATGGACAGAACTACATCAATTTAAAAAAGGCACACATAGCCTACATATCAATACATACATCCACACACATCCATACATCCACACACATTATACACATCCACACACAGCCTACACATCCACACACAGCCTACACATCCATACATCCACACACAGCCTACACATCCATACATCCACACACAGCCTACACATCCATACATTCACACACAGCCTACACATCCATACATCCACACACAGCCTACACATCCATACATCCACACACAGCCTACACATCCATACATCCACACACAGCCTACACATCCATACATCCACACACAGCCTACACATCCATACATCCACACACAGCCTACACATCCATACATCCACACACATCCTACACATCCATACATCCACACACATAGCCTACACATCCACACACAGCCTACACATCCATACATCCACACACAGCCTACACATCCACACACAGCCTACACATCCACACACAGCCTACACATCCATACATCCACACACAGCCTACACATCCACACACAGCCTACACATCCACACACAGCCTACACATCCATACACAGCCTACACATCCACACACAGCCTACACATCCACACATCCATACACAGCCATACATCCACACACAGCCTACACATCCATACACAGCCTACACATCCATACACAGCCATACATCCACACACAGCCTACACATCCACACACAGCCTACACATCCATACACAGCCATACATCCATACACAGCCTACACATCCACACACAGCCTACACATCCATACACAGCCTACACATCCACACACAGCCTACACATCCATACACAGCCTACACATCCATACACAGCCTACACATCCATACACAGCCTACACATCCACACACATAGCCTACACATCCACACACAGCTACATCCACACACAGCCTACACATCCATACATTCACACACAGATACATCCACACACAGCCTACACATCCATACATTCACACACAGCCTACACATCCACACACATCCTACACATCCATACATCCACACACAGCCTACACATCCATACACAGCCTACACATCCATACACAGCCTACACATCCATACACAGCCTACACATCCACACACATAGCCTACACATCCACACACAGCTACATCCACACACAGCCTACACATCCATACATTCACACACAGATACATCCACACACAGCCTACACATCCATACACATCCTACACATCCACACACATCCTACACATCCATACATCCACACACAGCCTACACATCCACACACATCCTACACATCCATACATCCACACACAGCCTACACATCCACACATATAGCCTACACATCCACACACAGCCTACACAGCCTACACATCCATACACAGCCTACACATCCACACACAGCCTACACATCCACACACAGCCTACACATCCATACACAGCCTACACATCCACACACATAGCCTACGCAGCCTACACATCCATACACAGCCTACACATCCACACACAGCCTACACATCCACACACAGCCTACACATCCATACACAGCCTACACATCCACACACAGCCTACACATCCACACACAGCCTACACATCCACACACAGCCTACACATCCATACACAGCCTACACATCCACACACATAGCCTACACATCCATACATCCACACACAGCCTACACATCCATACACAGCCTACACATCCACACACAGCCTACACATCCACACACAGCCTACACATCCATACACAGCCATACATCCATACACAGCCTACACATCCACACACAGCCTACACATCCATACACAGCCTACACATCCACACACAGTCTACACATCCACACACAGCCTACACATCCATACACAGCCTACACATCCACACACAGCCTACACATCCATACAGCCTACACATCCACACACAGCCTACACATCCATACACAGCCTACACATCCATACAGCCTACACATCCACACACAGCCTACACATCCACACACAGCCTACACATCCACACACAGCCTACACATCCATACACAGCCTACACATCCACACACAGCCTACACATCCATACACAGCCTACACATCCACACACAGCCTACACATCCATACAGCCTACACATCCACACACAGCCTACACATCCATACACAGCCTACACATCCATACAGCCTACACATCCACACAGAGCCTACACATCCACACAGAGCCTACACATCCACACACAGCCTACACATCCATACAGCCTACACATCCACACACAGCCTACACATCCATACACAGCCTACACATCCATACAGCCTACACATCCACACACAGCCTACACATCCATACACAGCCTACACATCCACACACAGCCTACACATCCACACACAGCCTACACATCCACACACAGCCTACACATCCATACACAGCCTACACATCCACACACAGCCTACACATCCACACACAGCCTACACATCCATACACAGCCTACACATCCACACACAGCCTACACATCCACACAGCCTACACATCCACACAGCCTACACATCCACACACAGCCTACACATCCACACACAGCCTACACAGCCTACATATCAATACATAGACACAAACTATCTAGGTCAAATATGGGAGAGGTGATGTGCCACGAGATGTTGCTTAATCAGTTTTTTGAAACCAGGTTTTCTGTTTATTTGAGCAATATGAGATGGGATGGAGGTCTATGCAATTATGTCTCTATATATATATATTACTGTACGCTTTATGGAATTTGTTCTGTATTAGAGGACTGTGAAAAGACGCTGGTGGGGTAAGTGTGTGTGTCAGAGCTGTGTGTCAGTTGATTATGCAAACAATTTGGGATTTTCAACACATTGTTTCTCATAAAGAGAAGTAGTGATGTAGTCAGTCTCTCCTCAACTCTTAACCAAGAGAGAGACTGGCATGTATAGTATTTATATCAGTCCTCTGATTACAATGAAGAGCAAGACGTGCCGCTCTGTTCTGAACCAGCTGCAGCTTAACTAGAACTTTCCTTGCAGCACTCGAACACACGACTGGACAATAATCAAAATAAGATAAAACTAGAGGCTGCAGGACTTGCTTTTTGGAATATGGTGTCACAAAATCTGAGCATCTCTTTTTTACGAACAGACCTCTCCCCATCTTTACAACCATTGAATCTTTTGACCATGATAGTTTACAATCTGAGGTAACGCCAAGTCATTTAGTCTCCTCAACTTGTTCAACAGCCACACCATTCATTACCAGATTCAGGATATATGCTGAACAGAAATATAAACGCAACATGCAACAAAAGATTTTACTGAGTTACACTTCATATAATTAATGAATTCATTAGTCCCTAATCTATGGATTTCACATGACTGGGAGTACAGATATGCATCTGTTGGTCAAAGATACCTTCAAAAAAGGTAGGGAAGAGGATCAGAAAACCAGTCAGTATCTGATGTGACCGCCATACAGCGTGACACATCTCCTTCACATAGAGTTGATCAGGGTGTTGATTGTGGCCTGTGGAATGTGGTCCCACTCCTCTTCGATGGCTGTGCGAAGATGCTGTAAATTTGTCGGGAACTGGAACACGCTGTCGTACACGTCGATCCAGAGCATCCCAAACGTGCTCAATCGGTGACATGTCTGGTGAGTATGTAGGCCAGGGAAGAACTGGGACATGTTCAGCTTCCAGGACCTTCAGATCCACATGAGGCGGTGCTTTATCATGCCGAAACATTAGCTGATGTTCCAACGGGCCTCAGGATCTCGTCACGGTATCTCTGCATTCAAATTGCCATTGATAAAATACGATTGTGTTCGTTGTCCGTAGCTTATGCCTGCCCACGCCATAACTCCACCACCACCATGTGGCACTCTGTTCACAACGTTGATATCAGCAAACCGCTCACCCACATGACGCCATACATGTGGTCTGCGGTTGTGAGGCCGGACGTACTGCCATATCCTCGAAAACGACGTTGAAGGCAGCTTATGTTAGAGAAATGATGGAGTTATGACTTCCGGCGCCGACAGAGATGGCCGCCTCGCTTCGCGTTCCTAGGAAACTATGCAGTATTTTGTTTTTTTATTTGTTATTTCTTACATTGTTACCCCAGGAAATCTTAGGTTTTATTACATACAGTCGGGAGGAACTATTGGATATAAGAGCAACGTCAACTCATCAACATTACGACCAGGAATACGACTTTCCCGAAGCGGATCCTCTGTTTGGTCCACCACCCAGGACAATGGATCCCATCCCAGCCGGCGAATCCAAAACAACGGCGCCGCAGAAGGGGCAGAGCGGTCTTCTGGTCAGGCTCCGTAGACGGGCACATCGCCCACCGCTCCTGAGTATACTACTCGCCAATGTCCAGTCTCTTGACAACAAGGTAGACGAAATCCGAGCAAGGGTTGCCTTCCAGAGAGACATCAGAGATTGTAACGTTCTTTGTTTCATGGAAACATGGCTCACTCTGGATACGTCATCAGAGTCAGTACATTCATCTGGTTTCTTCACGCACCGCGCCGACAGAAACAAACATCTCTCTGGTAAGAAGAAGGGCGGGGGTGTATGCCTTATGATTAACTAGACATGTTGGGATCATAACAACATACAGGAACTCAAGTCCATTTGTTCACCTGACTTAGAATTCCTTACAATCAAATGCCGACCGCATTATCTATATATATTGATTGCAATTGTTCCCGAATGAGTGAGCGTTCATGTGCAAAGGATTAGCATTTCAATTGTTATAATTATCAACTGTGTGTTGTAGGTCCCGTGTGGCTCAGTTGGTAGAGCATGGCGCTTGCAACGCCAGGGTTGTGGGTTCATTCCCCACTGGGGGACCAGGATGAATATGTATGAACTTTCCAATTTGTAAGTCGCTCTGGATAAGAGCGTCTGCTAAATGACTTAAATGTAAATGTAATGTTGTCTTATCTCGGTCGACCCCCACTTCCCTTTTGTACACCAAGCCGCGATGCCGGTTTATCCCACGAGGGAAACTCCGTTTCCTTGTAACTACCTACTGTTTATTTATGCATTTCTGGGAATTACTTAGTAAATAAATGATTTAAGACAATTGATGTATGGATGACTCATAGTGAAGACTGGGTTCGTACAGATAACCAAGAATTTAGAACTTTCAGATGAGACTGAAATAAGGTGACGATTAATATTGACTGCTATTGATGTAAAATATTACTAGGTCTTTAAAAGTTTACTCGGAAGATAACAGCTCTATAAATATTATTTCGTGGTGCCCCGACTTTCTAGTTAATTACATTTACATGATTAGCTCAATAAGGTAATATTAATTACAGAGAAAGGATTTTATAGAATAGCATGTCATATCACTTAATCCGACATAGCCAAAGACACGACAATATCTACCTCCATCACTCCAGTATCCCTGTACATTGTTAATATGGTACTGACCCTGTATATAGTCACCTTCCCCCTATACATATCTACCTCCATCACTCCAGTATCCCTGTACATTGTTAATATGGTACTGACCCTGTATACAGTCACCTTACCCCTATACATATCTACCTCCATCACTCCAGTATCCCTGTACATTGTTAATATGGTACTGACCCTGTATACAGTCACCTTACCCCTATACATATCTACCTCCATCACTCCAGTATCCCTGTACATTGTTAATATGGCACTGAACTGACCCTGTATATAGTGGTACTGGTACTGACCCTGTATACAGTGGTACTGGTACTGACCCTGTATACAGTGGTACTGGTACTGACCCTGTATACAGTGGTACTGGTACTGACCCTGTATATAGTGGTACTGACGCTGTATATAGTGGTACTGGCCCTGTATATAGTGGTACTGACCCTGTATACAGTGGTACTGGTACTGACCCTGTATATAGTGGTACTGACGCTGTATACAGTGGTACTGACCCTGTATATAGTGGTACTGACCCTGTATATAGTGATACTGACCCTGTATATAGTGATTGGTACTGGTACTGACGCTGTATATAGTGGTACTGACCCTGTATACAGTGGTACTGGTACTGACCCTGTATACAGTGGTACTGGTACTGACCCTGTATATAGTGGTACTGACCCTGTATATAGTGGTACTGACCCTGTATATAGTGGTACTGACCCTGTATATAGTGGTACTGACCCTGTATATAGTGGTTCTGACCCTGTATATAGTGGTACTGGTACTGACGCTGTATACAGTGGTACTGACCCTGTATATAGTGGTACTGACCCTGTATATAGTGGTACTGACCCTGTATATAGTGGTACTGACCCTGTATATAGTGGTACTGACGCTGTATACAGTGGTACTGACCCTGTATATAGTGGTACTGACCCTGTATATAGTGGTACTGACCCTGTATACAGTATACTTTATCATGTTCTTCTGATTTCTACTGTGTTTTTGTTCTACTCTAGTCTATTGTGTGGTACTATACTGATACTGATTACTGCATTTTTGGTAAAACAGCAAAAAAGGCATTTCACTGTACTTGTGCACGTGACAATAAAACCGTGAAACTTGAAGAGTGATAGTATGACATTAATGCATATTTAACTACTAACAACATACTTAACAGTCATCAGCTGTCAATACAGATAACATGTTCATACAGGCCTGTTTACATCGCCAGGTGTGTCTGACCTTCTTGATGAACGTGATGTCTGTCCATGTGTCTGAGGTGAAGTTGTATCCATCAGTCAGTAGAGACAGGATGTAGCTCCCAGAGAAACAATACTCTGCCAGATACTTCTCCTTCACATCAGGGTGCTGCTGCTTGATCTGCACACACACATTACACATCGAGTGCAGTGAGGAGTGTGACTGGGAGAAAGTGCATGTGGGCTTATGTGTGTATTTCTATTAATTAAGGATCCCCATTAGTTCCTGCCAAGGCAGCAGCTACTCTTCCTGGGGTTTATTATGGATCCCCGTTAGTTCCTGTCAAGGCAGCAGCTACTCTTCCTGGGGTTTATTATGGATCCCCATTAGTTCCTGCCAAGGCAGCAGCTACTCTTCCTGGGGTTTAATATGGATCCCCATTACTTCCTACCAAGGCAGCAGCTACTCTTCCTGGGGTTTATTATGGATCCCCATTAGTTCCTGCCAAGGCAGCAGCTACTCTTCCTGGGGTTTATTATGGATCCCCATTAGTTCCTGCCAAGGCAGCAGCTACTCTTCCTGGGGTTTAATATGGATCCCCATTACTTCCTACCAAGGCAGCAGCTACTCTTCCTGGGGTTTATTATGGATCCCCATTAGTTCCTGCCAAGGCAGCAGCTACTCTTCCTGGGGTTTATTATGGATCCCCAATAGTTCCTGCCAAGGCAGCAGCTACTCTTCCTGGGGTTTATTATGGATCCTCATTAGTTCCTGCCAAGGCAGCAGCTACTCTTCCTGGGGTTTATTAAGGATCCCCATTAGTTCCTGCCAAGGCAGCAGCTACTCTTCCTGGGGTTTATTATGGATCCCCATTAGTTCCTGCCAAGGCAGCAGCTACTCTTCCTGGGGTTTATTATGGATCCCCATTAGTTCCTGCCAAGGCAGCAGCTACTCTTCCTGGGGTTTATTATGGATCCCCATTAGTTTCTGCCAAGGCAGCAGCTACTCTTCCTGGGGTTTATTATGGATCCCCATTAGTTCCTGCCAAGGCAGCAGCTACTCTTCCTGGGGTTTATTATGGATCTCCTTAGTTCCTGCCCAGGCAGCAGCTACTCTTCCTGGGGTTTATTATGGATCCCCATTAGTTCCTGCCAAGGCAGCAGCTACTCTTCCTGGGGTTTATTATGGATCCCCCTTAGTTCCTGCCAAGGCAGCAGCTACTCTTCCTGGGGTTTATTATGGATCCCCATTAGTTCCTGCCAAGGCAGCAGCTACTCTTCCTGGGGTTTATTATGGATCCCCATTAGTTCCTGCCAAGGCAGCAGCTACTCTTCCTGGGGTTTATTATGGATCCCCATTAGTTCCTGCCAAGGCAGCAGCTACTCTTCCTGGGGTTTATTATGGATCCCCATTAGTTCCTGCCAAGGCAGCAGCTACTCTTCCTGGGGTTTATTATGGATCCCCATTAGTTCCTGCCAAAGCAGCAGCTACTCTTCCTGGGGTTTATTATGGATCCCCATTAGTTCCTGCCATATGTATGTGTCTGTAGAGTGCGTGTCTTATCATGTGTAAGCATGTGTATGTGTGTGTATGTGTATATACCTGGCTCCAGGGTGTAGAACAGTAGCGCGCCAGCTTCTCCCTGCTGCTTTCCAAAGAGCCTGATGTCAAGTTCAGAAAGTTCATCACAAAGTAGAACGCTGAGAATGCCTAAGAGAGAGGAGAGAGAAGAAAGAAAAGAGAGAGGAGAGAGACAAGAGAGAGAGCGAGAAGAGAGAAGAGAAGAGAAGGAAGAGGAGAGAGAAAAGTGAACCAATAGAGAAATAAAGGGAGGGGGAGAGAGAGGAGACAATAGAGAAATGGAGACAAGAGACATAAAGGGAGGGAGAGAGAGAAGAGAGACAAGAGAGACAAAGGGGGGGAGAGAAGAGAGAGAGAGGGAGAGAGAAGAGACAGACCGAGAGAGACAGAAAGAGAGGGAGAGAGAAGAGAGAGACAGCCAAATGAAAAAGACAGATGATTCTGAGCATTTTCTCACAACTTGTCATTCTCATCACTTCTGCATTCAATCCCAGAAGGGGTTACCAGGGGTTTACAAGACCCTGTTGAAGGTTCCCTTTGAAGAACCCTTTTTGGTTCCAGGTAGAACCCTTTTGGGTTCCAGGTAGAACCCTTTTTGGTTCCAGGTAGAACCCTTTTGGGTTCCAGGTAGAACCCTTTTGGGTTCCAGGTAGAACCCTTTTGGGTTCCATGAAGGTTCTACCTGAAACCAAAAGGGTTCTCCTTTAGGGACAGCCGAAGAACCCTTTAGGAACCCTTTTTTCTAAGAATGTAGGATTAGAGTCAAAGTGAAGCTCACCCCAAACGGCCCCTGTAGTGGTGGCTGGTAGACCCTGTTGAAAGAACAGCGACTGAAGCTGCAGCTACTGAAGTTGAAGATTCTTCTGACTACTTCCTGGCACAATGATGCGTTTCCTGCTCCTATGTGAGTGAAACTGTCCCTGGAGACGAGGGGTTTCCCAGGCATGACGCAGGGGCTGGAGTACACGCTAAAGTAGCTTCGATCAACACTATAACCTGGGTGGAAACACGGGTCCAGCACAGAGCTGTCCCCAGACTGACAGACACAGAGTTATGAGCCAGGGATCAAAGGTAAGACATCAGGATTAGAGGGGGTCAAGATTACCTGAGTCTGCTGAGCTAGCGCCAGTTTGAGCGCCTGGTCTTTCCCGTAGCACAGGAAGCTGTGTGTGTAGAGGAAGTAGTCATTTCCATACAGACGGAAGGTCACAGCGTTCTCCGCCGATTCCTCCGCCACATCCTGATTGGCTACAAAGCTGATCTGAGTGGAGGCTCCGCCCAGGTCAAGAGCTCCTGTGGTCCCTGAGCCCTGCAGCACACACACACGTTTCAGTATATCACTCAGCAGTAGCGGTGCGTGGGTAAAACCACAGGGGAAGCCAGAAAAAAAAAAGCCATATTCCAACCTATGTGTTGTGGTAATAATCTATAACCTGTTAGTTAATTTGCCTTGTGACCGTGATATATGGGCCTAAAGGCTGAGACAATAAGACTCACACTACTGGTAGAGAAACACCATCCTCCTCTCTGTCATGTTGACTCACCCTACTGGTAGAGAAACACCATCCTCCTCTCTGTCATGTTGACTCACCCTACTGGTAGAGAAACACCATCCTCCTCTCATGTTGACTCACCCTACTGGTAGAGAAACACCATCCTCCTCTCATGTTGACTCACCCTACTGGTAGAGAAACACCATCCTCCTCTCATGTTGACTCACCCTACTGGTAGAGAAACACCATCCTCCTCTCATGTTGACTCACCCTACTGGTAGAGAAACACCATCCTCCTCTCTCTCATGTTGACTCACCCTACTGGTAGAGAAACACCATCCTCCTCTCATGTTGACTCACCCTACTGGTAGAGAAACACCATCCTCCTCTCATGTTGACTCACCCTACTGGTAGAGAAACACCATCCTCCTCTCATGTTGACTCACCCTACTGGTAGGGAAACACCATCCTCCTCTCTGTCATGTTGACTCACCCTACTGGTAGAGAAACACCATCCTCCTCTCTCATGTTGACTCACCCTACTGGTAGAGAAACACCATCCTCCTCTCATGTTGACTCACCCTACTGGTAGAGAAACACCATCCTCCTCTCATGTTGACTCACCCTACTGGTAGAGAAACACCATCCTCCTCTCATGTTGACTCACCCTACTGGTAGAGAAACACCATCCTCCTCTCTGTCATGTTGACTCACCCTACTGGTAGGGAAACACCATCCTCCTCTCATGTTGACTCACCCTACTGGTAGAGAAACACCATCCTCCTCTCATGTTGACTCACCCTACTGGTAGAGAAACACCATCCTCCTCTCATGTTGACTCACCCTACTGGTAGAGAAACACCATCCTCCTCTCATGTTGACTCACCCTACTGGTAGAGAAACACCATCCTCCTCTCATGTTGACTCACCCTACTGGTAGAGAAACACCATCCTCCTCTCATGTTGACTCACCCTACTGGTAGAGAAACACCATCCTCCTCTCATGTTGACTCACCCTACTGGTAGAGAAACACCATCCTCCTCTCATGTTGACTCACCCTACTGGTAGAGAAACACCATCCTCCTCTCTGTCATGTTGACTCACCCTACTGGTAGAGAAACACCATCCTCCTCTCATGTTGACTCACCCTACTGGTAGAGAAACACCATCCTCCTCTCATGTTGACTCACCCTACTGGTAGAGAAACACCATCCTCCTCTCTGTCATGTTGACTCACCCTACTGGTAGAGAAACACCATCCTCCTCTCATGTTGACTCACCCTACTGGTAGAGAAACACCATCCTCCTCTCATGTTGACTCACCCTACTGGTAGAGAAACACCATCCTCCTCTCTGTCATGTTGACTCACCCTACTGGTAGAGAAACACCATCCTCCTCTCATGTTGACTCACCCTACTGGTAGAGAAACACCATCCTCCTCTCATGTTGACTCACCCTACTGGTAGAGAAACACCATCCTCCTCTCATGTTGACTCACCCTACTGGTAGAGAAACACCATCCTCCTCTCTGTCATGTTGACTCACCCTACTGGTAGAGAAACACCATCCTCCTCTCATGTTGACTCACCCTACTGGTAGAGAAACACCATCCTCCTCTCTGTCATGTTGACTCACCCTACTGGTAGAGAAACACCATCCTCCTCTCATGTTGACTCACCCTACTGGTAGGGAAACACCATCCTCCTCTCATGTTGACTCACCCTACTGGTAGAGAAACACCATCCTCCTCTCATGTTGACTCACCCTACTGGTAGAGAAACACCATCCTCCTCTCATGTTGACTCACCCTACTGGTAGAGAAACACCATCCTCCTCTCATGTTGACTCACCCTACTGGTAGAGAAACACCATCCTCCTCTCATGTTGACTCACCCTACTGGTAGAGAAACACCATCCTCCTCTCATGTTGACTCACCCTACTGGTAGAGAAACACCATCCTCCTCTCATGTTGACTCACCCTACTGGTAGAGAAACACCATCCTCCTCTCATGTTGACTCACCCTACTGGTAGAGAAACACCATCCTCCTCTCATGTTGACTCACCCTACTGGTAGAGAAACACCATCCTCCTCTCATGTTGACTCACCCTACTGGTAGAGAAACACCATCCTCCTCTCTGTCATGTTGACTCACCCTACTGGTAGAGAAACACCATCCTCCTCTCATGTTGACTCACACTACTGGTAGAGAAACACCATCCTCCTCTCATGTTGACTCACCCTACTGGTAGAGAAACACCATCCTCCTCTCATGTTGACTCACCCTACTGGTAGAGAAACACCATCCTCTCTCTCATGTTGACTCACCCTACTGGTAGAGAAACACCATCCTCCTCTCATGTTGACTCACCCTACTGGTAGAGAAACACCATCCTCTCTCTCATGTTGACTCACCCTACTGGTAGAGAAACACCATCCTCCTCTCATGTTGACTCACCCTACTGGTAGAGAAACACCATCCTCTCTCTCATGTTGACTCACCCTACTGGTAGAGAAACACCATCCTCCTCTCATGTTGACTCACCCTACTGGTAGAGAAACACCATCCTCCTCTCTGTCATGTTGACTCACCCTACTGGTAGAGAAACACCATCCTCCTCTCATGTTGACTCACCCTACTGGTAGGGAAACACCATCCTCCTCTCATGTTGACTCACCCTACTGGTAGAGAAACACCATCCTCCTCTCATGTTGACTCACCCTACTGGTAGAGAAACACCATCCTCCTCTCATGTTGACTCACCCTACTGGTAGAGAAACACCATCCTCCTCTCATGTTGACTCACCCTACTGGTAGAGAAACACCATCCTCCTCTCTGTCATGTTGACTCACCCTACTGGTAGAGAAACACCATCCTCCTCTCATGTTGACTCACCCTACTGGTAGAGAAACACCATCCTCCTCTCATGTTGACTCACCCTACTGGTAGAGAAACACCATCCTCCTCTCATGTTGACTCACCCTACTGGTAGAGAAACACCATCCTCCTCTCATGTTGACTCACCCTACTGGTAGAGAAACACCATCCTCCTCTCATGTTGACTCACCCTACTGGTAGAGAAACACCATCCTCCTCTCATGTTGACTCACCCTACTGGTAGAGAAACACCATCCTCCTCTCATGTTGACTCACCCTACTGGTAGAGAAACACCATCCTCCTCTCTGTCATGTTGACTCACCCTACTGGTAGGGAAACACCATCCTCCTCTCATGTTGACTCACCCTACTGGTAGAGAAACACCATCCTCCTCTCATGTTGACTCACCCTACTGGTAGAGAAACACCATCCTCCTCTCATGTTGACTCACCCTACTGGTAGAGAAACACCATCCTCCTCTCTGTCATGTTGACTCACCCTACTGGTAGAGAAACACCATCCTCCTCTCATGTTGACTCACCCTACTGGTAGAGAAACACCATCCTCCTCTCATGTTGACTCACCCTACTGGTAGAGAAACACCATCCTCCTCTCATGTTGACTCACCCTACTGGTAGAGAAACACCATCCTCCTCTCATGTTGACTCACCCTACTGGTAGAGAAACACCATCCTCCTCTCTGTCATGTTGACTCACCCTACTGGTAGAGAAACACCATCCTCCTCTCATGTTGACTCACCCTACTGGTAGAGAAACACCATCCTCCTCTCATGTTGACTCACCCTACTGGTAGAGAAACACCATCCTCCTCTCATGTTGACTCACCCTACTGGTAGAGAAACCCCATCCTCTTCTCTGTCATGTTGACTCACCCTACTGGTAGAGAAACACCATCCTCCTCTCATGTTGACTCACCCTACTGGTAGGGAAACACCATCCTCCTCTCATGTTGACTCACCCTACTGGTAGGGAAACACCATCCTCCTCTCATGTTGACTCACCCTACTGGTAGAGAAACACCATCCTCCTCTCATGTTGACTCACCCTACTGGTAGGGAAACACCATCCTCCTCTCATGTTGACTCACCCTACTGGTAGAGAAACACCATCCTCCTCTCATGTTGACTCACCCTACTGGTAGGGAAACACCATCCTCCTCTCTGTCATGTTGACGAAACAGTCTATCACTCTGTCATACAGTATATGGTTTTATGTGTTGTTGTTCTATGCTACCTGGCTAAAATGCTCACCAGCCTAACTTCCTTTCATGGCCAACGTTAGCTAGTTAACATTAGCATTCTACATCTAGCTACATATTGAACATCCTCTCAGGCCAGGGGCACAACAATGTATGAATTAATGGTTGGATCAGAGTCGCAGTTATAATCATTGGCCAGTGCAGAGAACTAAGTAAAACCACAAGTCCAAATCCCTATCTCCATCCATGGCTAATTTAGAAAAGGGACAATTTTAGCTAGCTAGCTAGCCAGCCACCACAGGACAACAACACAACAAGATGTAACAATTCAAGTTGTTTCTGTCAATGACGTATGCTCTCAATGCGATTTGATAGTGGTGACGTCATATCCAAGCTGTCTTCCCTTTCATTCAACGCTATGGGCGGCAACAATGTCATACTCTTTATGACCAGACAGCATCAGATAGCTGGCCTTCAGCGACAGAGGGGCAGTTTCAGTCGCTCTAATGCTTTTCTCGGGTAAGATAAAGTGCATTTTGTTAAGTATTCAGACCCTTTTTCCACAAGCAACATTCTGAGATGAACTTTGTTCTTAGTCAGCCCCTAACACAGTTAACACAGATTAAATATGGAAAACCAGTCCTTTTAATAAGTGGCAGTTTAGTTTTGTTTGTAGGAACAATTCTTACATATTCCTTTTAAGATTGTGACCAAGAAAATTCCAATGTGAACAGTTCCTACTTGGGTAAACCAAAATGTTTTATATGTAGGTTTCAGTTTTTTGTCTCCGCCATACCCCAACTTCTTATCTTGCCACATTTTTAAGGAGTTTTGTTTACACACCTCCTTGACAGTATTTTATTATTTACATGGGCTGTTTTAATATTCGTCTAGCATGAAGATGAAAAAAGCCATTTCATTTAAAACTAGCAGCATTTATTTTGGTTTTGTCATTTAGGATAAGGGGATCATTTGGAGTACTGTTACATCTTCCATGCCTGGAATGAGGTACGTTTTCCAGCCATATCCCGCATTCGTCACCGGGGTGCAAACATTATGGATGAGCAGTGTTTCAACACGAAGGTTCTCACCTGTTTCAGTCGGTCACTCAGGTAGTTAACAGTGACCCAGCCGAAGGCTCCCTCCTCCTGGCCTGTGATGATGCGAGCGCCCTGATAGGAGAACGGAGAGGACTGCAACACCTCCTCTACCGACCAAAGCACCTGATCAGACACACTCTGGTTCTCCATCCTAAACACACACACACACACACACACACACACACACACACACACACACACACACACACACACACACACACACACACACACACACACACACACACACACACACACACACACACACACACACACACACACACACACCTTTTGGTTAGTCCAGTGTTTTCATATTAAACTTCCTGGTTAGTGTCAGGTGTTTTCATAATAACTTCCTGGTTAGTCCTATGTTTTAATTTTTACTTCCTGGTTAGTGTACAATGTTTTCATAATAATGTCCTAGTTAGTGTCTAGTATTTTGATATCAACTTTCTACTTAGTGTCCAATGTTTTAATATTAATATCCAAGTTAGTGTCCAGTGTTTTTAATTAACTTCCTGGTTAGTGTCCAGTAACTTCCTTGTTGTCATCCAGTGTTTTCATGTTAACTTCCTGGTTAGTGTCTAGTGTTTTTGTAAAAACTTCCTAGTTATTGTCAAGTGTTGTCAAATTAACTTCCTCATTAGTGTCCAGCGTTTTCAGAAATTCCTGGTTAATGTCTAATGCTGCCAATGACTGGAATGAATTGCAAAAATCACTGAAGCTGGAGAGTCATATCTCCCTCTCTAGCTTTAAGCATCAGCTGTCAGAGCAGCTCACAGATCACTGCACATAGCCCATCTGTAAATAGCCCATCCAACTACATCATCCCCATACTGTTTTTATTTATTTATCTTGCTACTTGCACATTCATCTTCTGCACATCTACCATTCCAGTGTTTAATTGCTATATTGTAATTACTTCGCCACCATGGCCTATTTATTGCCTTACCTCCCTTATCTCACCTCATTTGCACACACTGTAAATATACTTTTTCTACTGTATTATTGACTGTATGTTTGTTTATTCCATGTGTAACTCTGTTGTTGTATGTGTCGAACTGCTTTGCTTTATCTTGGCCAGGTCGCAGTTGCAAATGAGAACTTGTTCTCATCTGGTCTACCTGGTGAAATAAAGGTGAAATAAAAATAAAAAATAAGAATTGGTTGAGCCTTCTTGGGCATGTGGACCCCAGGATGAGCATCTGCTGCTTTTGCAACAGCTAATGTGGATCCTAATGAAATACCCAATAACACTGCAGAGCTGTCTGGTTAGCTGGCTGCAGAGCCGTCTGGTTAGCTTGCTGTTACCTAATAACACTGATAGGCTGCAGAGCCGTCTGGTTAGCTTCCTGTTACCTAATAACACTGATAGGCTGCAGAGCCGTCTGGTTAGCTTCCTGTTACCTAATAACACTGACAGGCTGCAGAGCCGTCTGTTTAGCTTCCTGTTACCTAATAACACTGATAGGCTGCAGAGCCGTCTGGTTAGCTTCCTGTTACCTAATAACACTGATAGGCTGCAGAGCCGTCTGGTTAGCTTCCTGTTACCTAATAACACTGATAGGCTGCAGAGCCGTCTGGTTAGCTTGCTGTTACCTAATAACACTGATGGGCTGCAGAGCTGTCTGGTTAGCTTGCTGTTACCTAATAACGCTGATAGGCTGCAGAGCCGTCTGGTTAGCTTCCTGTTACCTAATAACGCTGATAGGCTGCAGAGCTGTCTGGTTAGCTTGCTGCAGAGCCGTCTGGTTAGCTTGCTGTTACCTAACAACACTGATAGGCTGCAGAGCCGTCTGGTTAGCTTGCTGTTACCTAATAACACTGATAGGCTGCAGAGCCGTCTGGTTAGCTGGCTGCAGAGCCGTCTGGTTAGCTTGCTGTTACCTAATAACACTGATAGGCTGCAGAGCCGTCTGGTTAGCTTGCTGTTACCTAATAACACTGATAGGCTGCAAAGCCGTCTGTTTAGCTTGCTGTTACCTAATAACACTGATAGGCTGCAGAGCCGTCTGGTTAGCTTGCTGTTACCTAATAACGCTGATAGGCTGCAGAGCCGTCTGGTTAGCTTGCTGCAGAGCCGTCTGGTTAGCTTGCTGTTACCTAATAACACTGATAGGCTGCAGAGCCGTCTGGTTAGCTTGCTGTTACCTAATAACGCTGATAGGCTGCAGAGCCGTCTGGTTAGCTTGCTGTTACCTAATAACACTGATAGGCTGCAGAGCCGTCTGGTTAGCTTGCTGTTACCTAATAATACTGATAGGCTGCAGAGCCGTCTGGTTAGCTGGCTGCAAGCCGTCTGGTTAGCTGGCTGCAGAGCCGTCTGGTTAGCTTCCTGTTACCTAATAACACTGATAGGCTGCAGAGCCGTCTGTTTAGCTGGGTGCAGAGCCGTCTGGTTAGCTTCCTGTTACCTAATAACACAGATAGGCTGCAGAGCCGTCTGTTTAGCTGGCTGCAGAGCCGTCTGGTTAGCTTCCTGTTACCTAATAACACTGATAGGCTGCAGAGCCGTCTGGTTAGCTTCCTGTTACCTAATAACACTGACAGGCTGCAGAGCCGTCTGTTTAGCTTCATGTTACCTAATAACACTGATAGGCTGCAGAGCCGTCTGGTTAGCTTCCTGTTACCTAATAACACTGATAGGCTGCAGAGCCGTCTGGTTAGCTTCCTGTTACCTAATAACACTGATAGGCTGCAGAGCCGTCTGGTTAGCTTGCTGTTACCTAATAACACTGATGGGCTGCAGAGCTGTCTGGTTAGCTTGCTGTTACCTAATAACGCTGATTGGCTGCAGAGCCGTCTGGTTAGCTTCCTGTTACCTAATAACGCTGATAGGCTGCAGAGCTGTCTGGTTAGCTTGCTGCAGAGCCGTCTGGTTAGCTTGCTGTTACCTAACAACACTGATAGGCTGCAGAGCCGTCTGGTTAGCTTGCTGTTACCTAATAACACTGATAGGCTGCAGAGCCGTCTGGTTAGCTGGCTGCAGAGCCGTCTGGTTAGCTTGCTGTTACCTAATAACACTGATAGGCTGCAGAGCCGTCTGGTTAGCTTGCTGTTACCTAATAACACTGATAGGCTGCAGAGCCGTCTGTTTAGCTTGCTGTTACCTAATAACACTGATAGGCTGCAGAGCCGTCTGTTTAGCTTGCTGTTACCTAATAACACTGATAGGCTGCAGAGCCGTCTGGTTAGCTTGCTGTTACCTAATAACACTGATAGGCTGCAGAGCCGTCTGGTTAGCTTGCTGTTACCTAATAACGCTGATAGGCTGCAGAGCCGTCTGGTTAGCTTGCTGCAGAGCCGTCTGGTTAGCTTGCTGTTACCTAATAACGCTGATAGGCTGCAGAGCCGTCTGGTTAGCTTGCTGTTACCTAATAACGCTGATAGGCTGCAGAGCCGTCTGGTTAGCTTGCTGTTACCTAATAACACTGATAGGCTGCAGAGCCGTCTGGTTAGCTTGCTGTTACCTAATAACACTGATAGGCTGCAGAGCCGTCTGGTTAGCTGGCTGCAAGCCGTCTGGTTAGCTGGCTGCAGAGCCGTCTGGTTAGCTTCCTGTTACCTAATAACACTGATAGGCTGCAGAGCCGTCTGTTTAGCTGGGTGCAGAGCCGTCTGGTTAGCTTCCTGTTACCTAATAACACTGATAGGCTGCAGAGCCGTCTGTTTAGCTGGCTGCAGAGCCGTCTGGTTAGCTTCCTGTTACCTAATAACACTGATAGGCTGCAGAGCCGTCTGGTTAGGTTGCTGCTACCTAATAACACTGATAGGCTGCAGAGCCGTCTGGTTAGCTTCCTGTTACCTAATAACACTGATAGGCTGCAGAGCCGTCTGGTTAGCTTGCTGTTACCTAATAACACTGATAGGCTGCAGAGCCGTCTGGTTAGCTTGCTGTTACCTAATAACACTGATAGGCTGCAGAGCCGTCTGGTTAGCTGGCTGCAGAGCCGTCTGGTTAGCTTCCTGTTACCTAATAACACTGATAGGCTGCAGAGCCGTCTGGTTAGGTTGCTGCTACCTAATAACACTGATAGGCTGCAGAGCCGTCTGGTTAGCTTCCTGTTACCTAATAACACTGATAGGCTGCAGAGCCGTCTGGTTAGCTTGCTGTTACCTAATAACACTGATAGGCTGCAGAGCCGTCTGGTTAGCTTGCTGTTACCTAATAACACTGATAGGCTGCAGAGCCGTCTGGTTAGCTGGCTGCAGAGCCGTCTGGTTAGCTTGCTGTTACTTAAAAACACTGATAGGCTGCAGAGCCGTCTGGTTAGCTTCCTGTTACCTAATAACACTGATAGGCTGCAGAGCCGTCTGGTTAGCTTCCTGTTACCTAATAACACTGATAGGCTGCAGAGCCGTCTGGTTAGCTTCCTGTTACCTAATAACACTGATAGGCTGCAGAGCCGTCTGGTTAGCTTCCTGTTACCTAATAACACTGATAGGCTGCAGAGCCGTCTGGTTAGCTGGCTGCAGAGCCGTCTGGTTAGCTTCCTGTTACCTAATAACACTGATAGGCTGCAGAGCTGTCTGGTTAGCTTGCTGTTACCTAATAACACTGATAGGCTGCAGAGCCGTCTGGTTAGCTGGCTGCAGAGCCGTCTGGTTACCTTGCTGTTACCTAATAACACTGATAGGCTGCAGAGCCGTCTGGTTAGCTGGCTAATACATAATAACACTGATAGGCTGCAGAGCCGTCTGGTTAGCTTCCTGTTACCTAATAACACTGATAGGCTGCAGAGCCGTCTGGTTAGCTTCCTGTTACCTAATAACACTGATAGGCTGCAGAGCTGTCTGGTTAGCTTGCTGCAGAGCCGTCTGGTTAGCTGGCTGCAGAGCCGTCTGGTTAGCTTGCTGCAGAGCCGTCTGGTTAGCTTGCTGTTACCTAATAACACTGATAGGCTGCAGAGCCGTCTGGTTAGCTTCCTGTTACCTAATAACACTGATAGGCTGCAGAGCCGTCTGGTTAGCTTGCTGTTACCTAATAACACTGATAGGCTGCAGAGCCGTCTGGTTAGCTTCCTGTTACCTAATAACACTGATAGGCTGCAGAGCCGTCTGGTTAGCTTCCTGTTACCTAATAACACTGATAGGCTGCAGAGCCGTCTGGTTAGCTTCCTGTTACCTAATAACACTGATAGGCTGCAGAGCCGTCTGGTTAGCTTCCTGTTACCTAATAACACTGATAGGCTGCAGAGCCGTCTGGTTAGCTTGCTGTTACCTAATAACACTGATAGGCTGCAGAGCCGTCTGGTTAGCTTCCTGTTACCTAATAACACTGATAGGCTGCAGAGCCGTCTGGTTAGCTTCCTATTACCTAATAACACTGATAGGCTGCAGAGCCGTCTGGTTAGCTTCCTGTTACCTAATAACACTGATAGGCTGCAGAGCCGTCTGGTTAGCTTCCTGTTACCTAATAACACTGATAGGCTGCAGAGCCGTCTGGTTAGCTTCCTGTTACCTAATAACACTGATAGGCTGCAGAGCCGTCTGGTTAGCTTCCTGTTACCTAATAACACTGATAGGCTGCAGAGCCGTCTGGTTAGCTTCCTGTTACCTAATAACACTGATAGGCTGCAGAGCCGTCTGGTTAGGTTGCTGTTACCTAATAACACTGATAGGCTGCAGAGCCGTCTGGTTAGCTTCCTGTTACCTAATAACACTGATAGGCTGCAGAGCCGTCTGGTCAGCTTCCTGTTACCTAATAACGCTGATAGGCTGCAGAGCCGTCTGGTTAGCTTCCTGTTACCTAATAACACTGATAGGCTGCAGAGCCGTCTGGTTAGCTTGCTGCTACCTAATAACACTGGTAGGCTGCAGAGCCGTCTGGTTAGCTTGCTGTTACCTAATAACACTGATAGGCTGCAGAGCCGTCTGGTTAGCTTGCTGCTACCTAATAACACTGATAGGCTGCAGAGCCGTCTGGTTAGCTTCCTGTTACCTAATAACACTGATAGGCTGCAGAGCCGTCTGGTTAGCTTCCTGTTACCTAATAACACTGATAGGCTGCAGAGACGTCTGGTTAGCTTCCTGTTACCTAATAACACTGATAGGCTGCAGAGCCGTCTGGTTAGGTTGCTGTTACCTAATAACACTGATAGGCTGCAGAGCCGTCTGGTTAGCTTCCTGTTACCTAATAACACTGATAGGCTGCAGAGCCGTCTGGTTAGCTTGCTGCATAGCCGTCTTGTTTGCTGGCTGCAGAGCCGTCTGGTTTGCTGGCTGCAGAGCTGTCTGGTTAGCTTGCTGTTACCTAATAACACTGATAGGCTGCAGAGCCGTCTGGTTAGCTTGCTGTTACCTAATAACACTGATAGGCTGCAGAGCCGTCTGGTTAGCTTGCTGTTACCTAATAACACTGATAGGCTGCAGAGCCGTCTGGTTAGCTTGCTGTTACCTAATAACACTGATAGGCTGCAGAGCCGTCTGGTTAGCTTGCTGCAGAGCCGTCTGGTTAGCTGGCTGCAGAGCCGTCTGGTTAGCTGGCTGCAGAGCCGTCTGGTTAGCTTGCTGTTACCTAATAACACTGATAGGCTGCAGAGCCGTCTGGTTAGCTTGCTGTTACCTAATAACACTGATAGGCTGCAGAGCCGTCTGGTTAGGTTGCTGTTACCTAATAACACTGATAGGCTGCAGAGCCGTCTGGTTAGCTTGCTGTTACCTAATAACACTGATAGGCTGCAGAGCCGTCTGGTTAGCTTGCTGCAGAGCCGTCTGGTTAGCTGGCTGCAGAGCCGTCTGGTTAGCTTGCTGCAGAGCCGTCTGGTTAGCTTGCTGTTACCTAATAACACTGATAGGCTGCAGAGCCGTCTGGTTAGCTGGCTGCAGAGCCGTCTGGTTAGCTTGCTGTTACCTAATAACACTGATAGGCTGCAGAGCCGTCTGGTTAGCTTCCTGTTACCTAATAACGCTGATAGGCTGCAGAGCCGTCTGGTTAGCTTGCTGTTACCTAAAAACACTGATAGGCTGCAGAGCCGTCTGGTTAGCTTGCTGTTACCTAATAACGCTGATAGGCTGCAGAGCCGTCTGGTTAGCTTGCTGTTACCTAAAAACACTGATAGGCTGCAGAGCCGTCTGGTTAGCTTGCTGTTACCTAATAACACTGATAGGCTGCAGAGCCGTCTGTTTAGCTGGGTGCAGAGCCGTCTGGTTAGCTTCCTGTTACCTAATAACACTGATAGGCTGCAGAGCCGTCTGTTTAGCTGGCTGCAGAGCCGTCTGGTTAGCTTCCTGTTACCTAATAACACTGATAGGCTGCAGAGCCGTCTGGTTAGGTTGCTGCTACCTAATAACACTGATAGGCTGCAGAGCCGTCTGGTTAGCTTGCTGTTACCTAATAACGCTGATAGGCTGCAGAGCCGTCTGGTTAGCTTGCTGCAGAGCCGTCTGGTTAGCTTCCTGTTACCTAATAACACTGATAGGCTGCAGAGCCGTCTGGTTAGGTTGCTGTTACCTAATAACGCTGATAGGCTGCAGAGCCGTCTGTTTAGCTGGCTGCAGAGCCGTCTGGTTAGCTGGCTGTTACCTAATAACACTGATAGGCTGCAGAGCCGTCTGGTTAGCTTCCTGTTACTTAATAACACTGATAGGCTGCAGAGCCGTCTGGTTAGCTTCCTGTTACCTAATAACGCTGATAGGCTGCAGAGCTGTCTGGTTAGCTTGCTGCAGAGCCGTCTGGTTAGCTTGCTGTTACCTAACAACACTGATAGGCTGCAGAGCCGTCTGGTTAGCTTGCTGTTACCTAATAACACTGATAGGCTGCAGAGCCGTCTGGTTAGCTGGCTGCAGAGCCGTCTGGTTAGCTTGCTGTTACCTAATAACACTGATAGGCTGCAGAGCCGTCTGGTTAGCTTGCTGTTACCTAATAACACTGATAGGCTGCAGAGCCGTCTGTTTAGCTTGCTGTTACCTAATAACACTGATAGGCTGCAGAGCCGTCTGTTTAGCTTGCTGTTACCTAATAACACTGATAGGCTGCAGAGCCGTCTGGTTAGCTTGCTGTTACCTAATAACACTGATAGGCTGCAGAGCCGTCTGGTTAGCTTGCTGTTACCTAATAACGCTGATAGGCTGCAGAGCCGTCTGGTTAGCTTGCTGCAGAGCCGTCTGGTTAGCTTGCTGTTACCTAATAACACTGATAGGCTGCAGAGCCGTCTGGTTAGCTTGCTGTTACCTAATAACGCTGATAGGCTGCAGAGCCGTCTGGTTAGCTTGCTGTTACCTAATAACACTGATAGG
This sequence comes from Salvelinus alpinus, assembly GCF_045679555.1. Lineage (NCBI taxonomy): Eukaryota > Metazoa > Chordata > Actinopteri > Salmoniformes > Salmonidae > Salvelinus > Salvelinus alpinus. Next base: position 109,646,150 of record NC_092088.1, read on the forward strand.
CTGCAGAGCCGTCTGGTTAGCTTGCTGTTACCTAATAACACTGATAGGCTGCAGAGCCGTCTGGTTAGCTGGCTGCAAGCCGTCTGGTTAGCTGGCTGCATAGCCGTCTGGTTAGCTTCCTGTTACCTAATAACACTGATAGGCTGCAGAGCCGTCTGTTTAGCTGGGTGCAGAGCCGTCTGGTTAGCTTCCTGTTACCTAATAACACTGATAGGCTGCAGAGCCGTCTGTTTAGCTGGCTGCAGAGCCGTCTGGTTAGCTTCCTGTTACCTAATAACACTGATAGGCTGCAGAGCCGTCTGGTTAGGTTGCTGCTACCTAATAACACTGATAGGCTGCAGAGCCGTCTGGTTAGCTTCCTGTTACCTAATAACACTGATAGGCTGCAGAGCCGTCTGGTTAGCTTGCTGTTACCTAATAACACTGATAGGCTGCAGAGCCGTCTGGTTAGCTTGCTGTTACCTAATAACACTGATAGGCTGCAGAGCCGTCTGGTTAGCTGGCTGCAGAGCCGTCTGGTTAGCTTGCTGTTACTTAAAAACACTGATAGGCTGCAGAGCCGTCTGGTTAGCTTCCTGTTACCTAATAACACTGATAGGCTGCAGAGCCGTCTGGTTAGCTTCCTGTTACCTAATAACACTGATAGGCTGCAGAGCCGTCTGGTTAGCTTCCTGTTACCTAATAACACTGATAGGCTGCAGAGCCGTCTGGTTAGCTTCCTGTTACCTAATAACACTGATAGGCTGCAGAGCCGTCTGGTTAGCTGGCTGCAGAGCCGTCTGGTTAGCTTCCTGTTACCTAATAACACTGATAGGCTGCAGAGCTGTCTGGTTAGCTTGCTGTTACCTAATAACACTGATTGGCTGCAGAGCCGTCTGTTTAGCTTGCTGTTACCTAATAACACTGATAGGCTGCAGAGCCGTCTGTTTAGCTTGCTGTTACCTAATAACACTGATAGGCTGCAGAGCCGTCTGGTTAGCTTGCTGTTACCTAATAACACTGATAGGCTGCAGAGCCGTCTGGTTAGCTTGCTGCAGAGCCGTCTGGTTAGCTTCCTGTTACCTAATAACACTGATAGGCTGCAGAGCCGTCTGGTTAGGTTGCTGTTACCTAATAACGCTGATAGGCTGCAGAGCCGTCTGTTTAGCTGGCTGCAGAGCCGTCTGGTTAGCTGGCTGTTACCTAATAACACTGATAGGCTGCAGAGCCGTCTGGTTAGCTTCCTGTTACTTAATAACACTGATAGGCTGCAGAGCCGTCTGGTTAGCTTCCTGTTACCTAATAACGCTGATAGGCTGCAGAGCTGTCTGGTTAGCTTGCTGCAGAGCCGTCTGGTTAGCTTGCTGTTACCTAACAACACTGATAGGCTGCAGAGCCGTCTGGTTAGCTTGCTGTTACCTAATAACACTGATAGGCTGCAGAGCCGTCTGGTTAGCTGGCTGCAGAGCCGTCTGGTTAGCTTGCTGTTACCTAATAACACTGATAGGCTGCAGAGCCGTCTGGTTAGCTTGCTGTTACCTAATAACACTGATAGGCTGCAGAGCCGTCTGTTTAGCTTGCTGTTACCTAATAACACTGATAGGCTGCAGAGCCGTCTGTTTAGCTTGCTGTTACCTAATAACACTGATAGGCTGCAGAGCCGTCTGGTTAGCTTGCTGTTACCTAATAACACTGATAGGCTGCAGAGCCGTCTGGTTAGCTTGCTGTTACCTAATAACGCTGATGGCTGCAGAGCCGTCTGGTTAGCTTGCTGCAGAGCCGTCTGGTTAGCTTGCTGTTACCTAATAACACTGATAGGCTGCAGAGCCGTCTGGTTAGCTTCCTGTTACCTAATAACACTGATAGGCTGCAGAGCCGTCTGGTTAGCTTACTGTTACCTAATAACACTGATAGGCTGCAGAGCCGTCTGGTTAGCTTGCTGCTACCTAATAACACTGATAGGCTGCAGAGCCGTCTGGTTAGCTTCCTGTTACCTAATAACACTGATAGGCTGCAGAGCCGTCTGGTTAGCTTGCTGTTACCTAATAACACTGATAGGCTGCAGAGCCGTCTGGTTAGCTTGCTGTTACCTAATAACACTGATAGGCTGCAGAGCCGTCTGGTTAGCTGGCTGCAGAGCCGTCTGGTTAGCTTGCTGTTACTTAAAAACACTGATAGGCTGCAGAGCCGTCTGGTTAGCTTCCTGTTACCTAATAACACTGATAGGCTGCAGAGCCGTCTGGTTAGCTTCCTGTTACCTAATAACACTGATAGGCTGCAGAGCCGTCTGGTTAGCTTCCTGTTACCTAATAACACTGATAGGCTGCAGAGCCGTCTGGTTAGCTTCCTGTTACCTAATAACACTGATAGGCTGCAGAGCCGTCTGGTTAGCTGGCTGCAGAGCCGTCTGGTTAGCTTCCTGTTACCTAATAACACTGATAGGCTGCAGAGCTGTCTGGTTAGCTTGCTGTTACCTAATAACACTGATTGGCTGCAGAGCCGTCTGTTTAGCTTGCTGTTACCTAATAACACTGATAGGCTGCAGAGCCGTCTGTTTAGCTTGCTGTTACCTAATAACACTGATAGGCTGCAGAGCCGTCTGGTTAGCTTGCTGTTACCTAATAACACTGATAGGCTGCAGAGCCGTCTGGTTAGCTTGCTGTTACCTAATAACGCTGATAGGCTGCAGAGCCGTCTGGTTAGCTTGCTGCAGAGCCGTCTGGTTAGCTTGCTGTTACCTAATAACAATGATAGGCTGCAGAGCCGTCTGGTTAGCTTGCTGTTACCTAATAACGCTGATAGGCTGCAGAGCCGTCTGGTTAGCTTGCTGTTACCTAATAACACTGATAGGCTGCAGAGCCGTCTGGTTAGCTTGCTGTTACCTAATAACACTGATAGGCTGCAGAGCCGTCTGGTTAGCTTCCTGTTACCTAATAACACTGATAGGCTGCAGAGCCGTCTGGTTAGCTTCCTGTTACCTAATAACACTGATAGGCTGCAGAGACGTCTGGTTAGCTTCCTGTTACCTAATAACACTGATAGGCTGCAGAGCCGTCTGGTTAGGTTGCTGCTACCTAATAACACTGATAGGCTGCAGAGCCGTCTGGTTAGCTTCCTGTTACCTAATAACACTGATAGGCTGCAGAGCCGTCTGGTTAGCTTGCTGTTACCTAATAACACTGATAGGCTGCAGAGCCGTCTGGTTAGCTTGCTGTTACCTAATAACACTGATAGGCTGCAGAGCCGTCTGGTTAGCTGGCTGCAGAGCCGTCTGGTTAGCTTGCTGTTACTTAAAAACACTGATAGGCTGCAGAGCCGTCTGGTTAGCTGGCTGCAGAGCCGTCTGGTTAGCTTCCTGTTACCTAATAACACTGATAGGCTGCAGAGCTGTCTGGTTAGCTTGCTGTTACCTAATAACACTGATTGGCTGCAGAGCCGTCTGTTTAGCTTGCTGTTACCTAATAACACTGATAGGCTGCAGAGCCGTCTGTTTAGCTTGCTGTTACCTAATAACACTGATAGGCTGCAGAGCCGTCTGGTTAGCTTGCTGTTACCTAATAACACTGATAGGCTGCAGAGCCGTCTGGTTAGCTTGCTGTTACCTAATAACGCTGATAGGCTGCAGAGCCGTCTGGTTAGCTTGCTGCAGAGCCGTCTGGTTAGCTTGCTGTTACCTAATAACAATGATAGGCTGCAGAGCCGTCTGGTTAGCTTGCTGTTACCTAATAACGCTGATAGGCTGCAGAGCCGTCTGGTTAGCTTGCTGTTACCTAATAACACTGATAGGCTGCAGAGCCGTCTGGTTAGCTTGCTGTTACCTAATAACACTGATAGGCTGCAGAGCCGTCTGGTTAGCTGGCTGCAAGCCGTCTGGTTAGCTGGCTGCATAGCCGTCTGGTTAGCTTCCTGTTACCTAATAACACTGATAGGCTGCAGAGCCGTCTGTTTAGCTGGGTGCAGAGCCGTCTGGTTAGCTTCCTGTTACCTAATAACACTGATAGGCTGCAGAGCCGTCTGTTTAGCTGGCTGCAGAGCCGTCTGGTTAGCTTCCTGTTACCTAATAACACTGATAGGCTGCAGAGCCGTCTGGTTAGGTTGCTGCTACCTAATAACACTGATAGGCTGCAGAGCCGTCTGGTTAGCTTCCTGTTACCTAATAACACTGATAGGCTGCAGAGCCGTCTGGTTAGCTTGCTGTTACCTAATAACACTGATAGGCTGCAGAGCCGTCTGGTTAGCTTGCTGTTACCTAATAACACTGATAGGCTGCAGAGCCGTCTGGTTAGCTGGCTGCAGAGCCGTCTGGTTAGCTTGCTGTTACTTAAAAACACTGATAGGCTGCAGAGCCGTCTGGTTAGCTTCCTGTTACCTAATAACACTGATAGGCTGCAGAGCCGTCTGGTTAGCTTCCTGTTACCTAATAACACTGATAGGCTGCAGAGCCGTCTGGTTAGCTTCCTGTTACCTAATAACACTGATAGGCTGCAGAGCCGTCTGGTTAGCTTCCTGTTACCTAATAACACTGATAGGCTGCAGAGCCGTCTGGTTAGCTGGCTGCAGAGCCGTCTGGTTAGCTTCCTGTTACCTAATAACACTGATAGGCTGCAGAGCTGTCTGGTTAGCTTGCTGTTACCTAATAACACTGATAGGCTGCAGAGCCGTCTGGTTAGCTGGCTGCAGAGCCGTCTGGTTACCTTGCTGTTACCTAATAACACTGATAGGCTGCAGAGCCGTCTGGTTAGCTGGCTAATACATAATAACACTGATAGGCTGCAGAGCCGTCTGGTTAGCTTCCTGTTACCTAATAACACTGATAGGCTGCAGAGCCGTCTGGTTAGCTTCCTGTTACCTAATAACACTGATAGGCTGCAGAGCTGTCTGGTTAGCTTGCTGCAGAGCCGTCTGGTTAGCTGGCTGCAGAGCCGTCTGGTTAGCTTGCTGCAGAGCCGTCTGGTTAGCTTGCTGTTACCTAATAACACTGATAGGCTGCAGAGCCGTCTGGTTAGCTTGCTGTTACCTAATAACACTGATAGGCTGCAGAGCCGTCTGGTTAGCTTGCTGTTACCTAATAACACTGATAGGCTGCAGAGCCGTCTGGTTAGCTTCCTGTTACCTAATAACACTGATAGGCTGCAGAGCCGTCTGGTTAGCTTCCTGTTACCTAATAACACTGATAGGCTGCAGAGCCGTCTGGTTAGCTTGCTGTTACCTAATAACACTGATAGGCTGCAGAGCCGTCTGGTTAGCTTCCTGTTACCTAATAACACTGATAGGCTGCAGAGCCGTCTGGTTAGCTTCCTGTTACCTAATAACACTGATAGGCTGCAGAGCCGTCTGGTTAGCTTCCTGTTACCTAATAACACTGATAGGCTGCAGAGCCGTCTGGTTAGGTTGCTGTTACCTAATAACACTGATAGGCTGCAGAGCCGTCTGGTTAGCTTCCTGTTACCTAATAACACTGATAGGCTGCAGAGCCGTCTGGTTAGCTTCCTGTTACCTAATAACACTGATAGGCTGCAGAGCCGTCTGGTTAGCTTGCTGCTACCTAATAACACTGATAGGCTGCAGAGCCGTCTGGTTAGCTTCCTGTTACCTAATAACACTGATAGGCTGCAGAGCCGTCTGGTTAGCTTGCTGCATAGCCGTCTTGTTAGCTGGCTGCAGAGCCGTCTGGTTTGCTGGCTGCAGAGCTGTCTGGTTAGCTTGCTGTTACCTAATAACACTGATAGGCTGCAGAGCCGTCTGGTTAGCTTGCTGTTACCTAATAACACTGATAGGCTGCAGAGCCGTCTGGTTAGCTTGCTGTTACCTAATAACACTGATAGGCTGCAGAGCCGTCTGGTTAGCTTGCTGTTACCTAATAACACTGATAGGCTGCAGAGCCGTCTGGTTAGCTTGCTGCAGAGCCGTCTGGTTAGCTGGCTGCAGAGCCGTCTGGTTAGCTGGCTGCAGAGCCGTCTGGTTAGCTTGCTGTTACCTAATAACACTGATAGGCTGCAGAGCCGTCTGGTTAGCTTGCTGTTACCTAATAACACTGATAGGCTGCAGAGCCGTCTGGTTAGGTTGCTGTTACCTAATAACACTGATAGGCTGCAGAGCCGTCTGGTTAGCTTGCTGTTACCTAATAACACTGATAGGCTGCAGAGCCGTCTGGTTAGCTTGCTGCAGAGCCGTCTGGTTAGCTGGCTGCAGAGCCGTCTGGTTAGCTTGCTGCAGAGCCGTCTGGTTAGCTTGCTGTTACCTAATAACACTGATAGGCTGCAGAGCCGTCTGGTTAGCTGGCTGCAGAGCCGTCTGGTTAGCTTGCTGTTACCTAATAACACTGATAGGCTGCAGAGCCGTCTGGTTAGCTTCCTGTTACCTAATAACACTGATAGGCTGCAGAGCCGTCTGGTTAGCTTGCTGTTACTTAATAACGCTGATAGGCTGCAGAGCCGTCTGGTTAGCTTGCTGTTACCTAATAACGCTGATAGGCTGCAGAGCAGTCTGATTAGCTGGCTGCAGAGCCGTCTGTTAGCTTCTGCATAGCCGTCTTGTTAGCTGGCTGCAGAGCCGTCTGGTTTGCTGGCTGCAGAGCTGTCTGGTTAGCTTGCTGTTACCTAATAACACTGATAGGCTGCAGAGCCGTCTGGTTAGCTTGCTGTTACCTAATAACACTGATAGGCTGCAGAGCCGTCTGGTTAGCTTGCTGTTACCTAATAACACTGATAGGCTGCAGAGCCGTCTGGTTAGCTTGCTGTTACCTAATAACACTGATAGGCTGCAGAGCCGTCTGGTTAGCTTGCTGCAGAGCCGTCTGGTTAGCTGGCTGCAGAGCCGTCTGGTTAGCTGGCTGCAGAGCCGTCTGGTTAGCTTGCTGTTACCTAATAACACTGATAGGCTGCAGAGCCGTCTGGTTAGCTTGCTGTTACCTAATAACACTGATAGGCTGCAGAGCCGTCTGGTTAGGTTGCTGTTACCTAATAACACTGATAGGCTGCAGAGCCGTCTGGTTAGCTTGCTGTTACCTAATAACACTGATAGGCTGCAGAGCCGGTCTGGTTAGCTGGCTGCAGAGCCGTCATGTTAGCTTGCTGCAGAGCCGTCTGGTTAGCTTGCTGTTACCTAATAACACTGATAGGCTGCAGAGCCGTCTGGTTAGCTGGCTGCAGAGCCGTCTGGTTAGCTTGCTGTTACCTAATAACACTGATAGGCTGCAGAGCCGTCTGGTTAGCTTCCTGTTACCTAATAACGCTGATAGGCTGCAGAGCCGTCTGGTTAGCTTGCTGTTACCTAAAAACACTGATAGGCTGCAGAGCCGTCTGGTTAGCTTGCTGTTACCTAATAACGCTGATAGGCTGCAGAGCCGTCTGGTTAGCTTGCTGTTACCTAAAAACACTGATAGGCTGCAGAGCCGTCTGGTTAGCTTGCTGTTACCTAATAACACTGATAGGCTGCAGAGCCGTCTGGTTAGCTTGCTGCTACCTAATAACACTGATAGGCTGCAGAGCCGTCTGGTTAGGTTGCTGTTACCTAATAACACTGATAGGCTGCAGAGCCGTCTGGTTAGCTTCCTGTTACCTAATAACGCTGATAGGCTGCAGAGCCGTCTGGTTAGCTTGCAGAGCCGTCTGGTTAGCTTCCTGTTACCTAATAACACTGATAGGCTGCAGAGCCGTCTGGTTAGGTTGCTGTTACCTAATAACGCTGATAGGCTGCAGAGCCGTCTGTTTAGCTGGCTGCAGAGCCGTCTGGTTAGCTGGCTGTTACCTAATAACACTGATAGGCTGCAGAGCCGTCTGGTTAGCTTCCTGTTACTTAATAACACTGATAGGCTGCAGAGCCGTCTGGTTAGCTTCCTGTTACCTAATAACACTGATAGGCTGCAGAGCCGTCTGGTTAGCTTGCTGTTACCTAATAACACTGATAGGCTGCAGAGCCGTCTGGTTAGCTGGCTGCAGAGCCGTCTGGTTAGCTTGCTGTTACCTAATAACACTGATAGGCTGCAGAGCCGTCTGGTTAGCTTGCTGTTACCGAAAAACACTGATAGGCTGCAGAGCCGTCTGGTTAGCTTGCTGTTACCTAATAACGCTGATAGGCTGCAGAGCCGTCTGGTTAGGTTGCTGTTACCTAATAACGCTGATAGGCTGCAGAGCCGTCTGTTTAGCTTGCTGTTACCTAATAACACTGATAGGCTGCAGAGCCGTCTGTTTAGCTTGCTGTTACCTAATAACACTGATAGGCTGCAGAGCCGTCTGGTTAGCTTGCTGTTACCTAATAACACTGATAGGCTGCAGAGCCGTCTGGTTAGCTTGCTGTTACCTAATAACGCTGATAGGCTGCAGAGCCGTCTGGTTAGCTGGCTGCAGAGCCGTCTGGTTAGCTTGCTGTTACCTAATAACACTGATAGGCTGCAGAGCCGTCTGGTTAGCTTGCTGTTACCTAATAACACTGATAGGCTGCAGAGCCGTCTGGTTAGCTTCCTGTTACCTAATAACACTGATAGGCTGCAGAGCCGTCTGGTTAGCTTCCTGTTACCTAATAACACTGATAGGCTGCAGAGCCGTCTGGTTAGCTTGCTGTTACCTAATAACACTGATAGGCTGCAGAGCCGTCTGGTTAGCTTCCTGTTACCTAATAACACTGATAGGCTGCAGAGCCGTCTGGTTAGCTTCCTATTACCTAATAACACTGATAGGCTGCAGAGCCGTCTGGTTAGCTTCCTGTTACCTAATAACACTGATAGGCTGCAGAGCCGTCTGGTTAGCTTCCTGTTACCTAATAACACTGATAGGCTGCAGAGCCGTCTGGTTAGCTTCCTGTTACCTAATAACACTGATAGGCTGCAGAGCCGTCTGGTTAGGTTCCTGTTACCTAATAACACTGATAGGCTGCAGAGCCGTCTGGTTAGCTTCCTGTTACCTAATAACACTGATAGGCTGCAGAGCCGTCTGGTTAGGTTGCTGTTACCTAATAACACTGATAGGCTGCAGAGCCGTCTGGTTAGCTTCCTGTTACCTAATAACACTGATAGGCTGCAGAGCCGTCTGGTCAGCTTCCTGTTACCTCATAACGCTGATAGGCTGCAGAGCCGTCTGGTTAGCTTCCTGTTACCTAATAACACTGATAGGCTGCAGAGCCGTCTGGTTAGCTGGCTGCAGAGCCGTCTGGTTAGCTTGCTGTTACCTAATAACACTGATAGGCTGCAGAGCCGTCTGGTTAGCTTGCTGTTACCTAATAACACTGATAGGCTGCAGAGCCGTCTGGTTAGCTTGCTGCAGAGCCGTCTGGTTAGCTGGCTGCAGAGCCGTCTGGTTAGCTGGCTGCAGAGCCGTCTGGTTAGCTTGCTGTTACCTAATAACACTGATAGGCTGCAGAGCCGTCTGGTTAGCTTGCTGTTACCTAATAACACTGATAGGCTGCAGAGCCGTCTGGTTAGGTTGCTGTTACCTAATAACACTGATAGGCTGCAGAGCCGTCTGGTTAGCTTGCTGTTACCTAATAACACTGATAGGCTGCAGAGCCGTCTGGTTAGCTGGCTGCAGAGCCGTCTGGTTAGCTTGCTGTTACCTAATAACACTGATAGGCTGCAGAGCCGTCTGGTTAGCTGGCTGCAGAGCCGTCTGGTTAGCTTGCTGCTACCTAATAACACTGATAGGCTGCAGAGCCGTCTGGTTAGCTTCCTGTTACCTAATAACGCTGATAGGCTGCAGAGCCGTCTGGTTAGCTTGCTGTTACCTAATAACGCTGATAGGCTGCAGAGCCGTCTGTTTAGCTTCCTGTTACCTAAGAACACTGATAGGCTGCAGAGCCGTCTGGTTAGCTTGCTGTTACCTAAGAACACTGATAGGCTGCAGAGCCGTCTGTTGCAGAGCCGTCTGGTTAGCTTGCTGTTACCTAATAACACTGATAGGCTGCAGAGCCGTCTGGTTAGGTTGCTGTTACCTAATAACGCTGATAGGCTGCAGAGCCGTCTGGTTAGCTTGCTGTTACCTAATAACGCTGATAGGCTGCAGAGCCGTCTGGTTAGCTGGCTGCAGAGCCGTCATGTTAGCTTGCTGCAGAGCCGTCTGGTTAGCTTGCTGTTACCTAATAACACTGATAGGCTGCAGAGCCGTCTGGTTAGCTGGCTGCAGAGCCGTCTGGTTAGCTTGCTGTTACCTAATAACACTGATAGGCTGCAGAGCCGTCTGGTTAGCTTCCTGTTACCTAATAACGCTGATAGGCTGCAGAGCCGTCTGGTTAGCTTGCTGTTACCTAAAAACACTGATAGGCTGCAGAGCCGTCTGGTTAGCTTGCTGTTACCTAATAACGCTGATAGGCTGCAGAGCCGTCTGGTTAGCTTGCTGTTACCTAAAAACACTGATAGGCTGCAGAGCCGTCTGGTTAGCTTGCTGTTACCTAATAACACTGATAGGCTGCAGAGCCGTCTGGTTAGCTTCCTGTTACCTAATAACACTGATAGGCTGCAGAGCCGTCTGGTTAGGTTGCTGTTACCTAATAACGCTGATAGGCTGCAGAGCCGTCTGTTTAGCTGGCTGCAGAGCCGTCTGGTTAGCTGGCTGTTACCTAATAACACTGATAGGCTGCAGAGCCGTCTGGTTAGCTTCCTGTTACTTAATAACACTGATAGGCTGCAGAGCCGTCTGGTTAGCTTGCTGTTACCTAATAACACTGATAGGCTGCAGAGCCGTCTGGTTAGCTTGCTGTTACCTAATAACACTGATAGGCTGCAGAGCCGTCTGGTTAGCTGGCTGCAGAGCCGTCTGGTTAGCTTGCTGTTACCTAATAACACTGATAGGCTGCAGAGCCGTCTGGTTAGCTTGCTGTTACCGAAAAACACTGATAGGCTGCAGAGCCGTCTGGTTAGCTTGCTGTTACCTAATAACGCTGATAGGCTGCAGAGCCGTCTGGTTAGGTTGCTGTTACCTAATAACGCTGATAGGCTGCAGAGCCGTCTGGTTAGCTTGCTGTTACCTAAAAACACTGATAGGCTGCAGAGCCGTCTGGTTAGCTTGCTGTTACCTAATAACGCTGATAGGCTGCAGAGCCGTCTGGTTAGCTTGCTGTTACCTAATAACACTGATAGGCTGCAGAGCCGTCTGGTTAGCTTCCTGTTACCTAATAACACTGATAGGCTGCAGAGACGTCTGGTTAGCTTCCTGTTACCTAATAACACTGATAGGCTGCAGAGCCGTCTGGTTAGGTTGCTGTTACCTAATAACACTGATAGGCTGCAGAGCCGTCTGGTTAGCTTCCTGTTACCTAATAACGCTGATAGGCTGCAGAGCCGTCTGGTTAGCTGGCTGTTACCTAATAACACTGATAGGCTGCAGAGCCGTCTGGTTAGCTGGCTGCAGAGCCGTCTGGTTAGCTTGCTGTTACCTAATAACACTGATAGGCTGCAGAGCCGTCTGGTTAGCTTGCTGTTACCTAATAACGCTGATAGGCTGCAGAGCCGTCTGGTTAGCTTGCTGTTACCTAATAACGCTGATAGGCTGCAGAGCCGTCTGGTTAGCTTGCTGTTACCTAATAACACTGATAGGCTGCAGAGCCGTCTGGTTAGCTTGCTGTTACCTAATAACACTGATAGGCTGCAGAGCCGTCTGGTTAGCTTGCTGCAGAGCCGTCATGACGTTAGCTAGGCTGCAGAGCCGTCTGGTTAGCTTGCTGCAGAGCCGTCTGGTTAGCTTGCTGTTACCTAATAACACTGATAGGCTGCAGAGCCGTCTGGTTAGCTTGCTGTTACCTAATAACACTGATAGGCTGCAGAGCCGTCTGGTTAGCTTGCTGTTACCTAATAACACTGATAGGCTGCAGAGCCGTCTGGTTAGCTTGCTGTTACCTAATAACACTGATAGGCTGCAGAGCCGTCTGGTTAGCTGGCTGCAGAGCCGTCTGGTTAGCTTGCTGTTACCTAATAACACTGATAGGCTGCAGAGCCGTCTGGTTAGCTGGCTGCAGAGCCGTCTGGTTAGCTTGCTGTTACCTAATAACACTGATAGGCTGCAGAGCCGTCTGGTTAGCTTGCTGTTACCTAATAACACTGATAGGCTGCAGAGCCGTCTGGTTAGCTTGCTGTTACCTAATAACGCTGATAGGCTGCAGAGCCGTCTGGTTAGCTTGCTGTTATCTAATAACGCTGATAGGCTGCAGAGCAGTCTGGTTAGCTGGCTGCAGAGCCGTCATGTTAGCTTGCTGCAGAGCCGTCTGGTTAGCTTGCTGTTACCTAATAACACTGATAGGCTGCAGAGCCGTCTGGTTAGCTTGCTGTTACCTAATAACACTGATAGGCTGCAGAGCCGTCTGGTTAGCTTACTGTTAGGCTAATAACACTGATAGGCTGTAGAGCCGTCTGGTTGGCTTGCTGTTACCTAATAACACTGATAGGCTGCAGAGCCGTCTGGTTAGCTGGCTGCAGAGCCGTCTGGTTAGCTTGCTGTTACCTAATAACACTGATAGGCTGCAGAGCCGTCTGGTTAGGTTGCTGTTACCTAATAACACTGATAGGCTGCAGAGCCGTCTGGTTAGCTTGCTGCTACCTAATAACACTGATAGGCTGCAGAGCCGTCTGGTTAGGTTGCTGTTACCTAATAACACTGATAGGCTGCAGAGCCGTCTGTTTAGCTTGCTGCAGAGCCGTCTGGTTAGGTTGCTGCTACCTAATAACACTGATAGGCTGCAGAGCCGTCTGGTTAGCTTGCTGTTACCTAATAACACTGATAGGCTGCAGAGCCGTCTGGTTAGCTTGCTGTTACCTAATAACGCTGATAGGCTGCAGAGCCGTCTGGTTAGCTTGCTGTTACCTAATAACGCTGATAGGCTGCAGAGCCGTCTGGTTAGGTTGCTGTTACCTAATAACGCTGATAGGCTGCAGAGCCGTCTGGTTAGCTTGCTGTTACCTAATAACACTGATAGGCTGCAGAGCCGTCTGGTTAGCTTGCTGTTACCTAATAACACTGATAGGCTGCAGAGCCGTCTGGTTAGCTTCCTGTTACCTAATAACACTGATAGGCTGCAGAGCCGTCTGGTTAGCTTCCTGTTACCTAATAACACTGATAGGCTGCAGAGACGTCTGGTTAGCTTCCTGTTACCTAATAACACTGATAGGCTGCAGAGCCGTCTGGTTAGGTTGCTGTTACCTAATAACACTGATAGGCTGCAGAGCCGTCTGGTTAGCTTCCTGTTACCTAATAACGCTGATAGGCTGCAGAGCCGTCTGGTTAGCTGGCTGTTACCTAATAACACTGATAGGCTGCAGAGCCATCTGTTTAGCTTGCTGCAGAGCCGTCTGGTTAGCTGGCTGCAGAGCCGTCTGGTTAGCTGGCTGCAGAGCCGTCTGGTTAGCTTGCTGTTACCTAATAACACTGATAGGCTGCAGAGCCGTCTGGTTAGCTTGCAGTTACCTAATAACACTGATAGGCTGCAGAGCCGTCTGGTTAGCTTGCTGCAGAGCCGTCTGGTTAGCTGGCTGCAGAGCCGTCTGGTTAGCTTGCTGCAGAGCCGTCTGGTTAGCTGGCTGCAGAGCCGTCTGGTTAGCTTGCTGCAGAGCCGTCTGGTTAGCTTGCTGTTACCTAATAACACTGATAGGCTGCAGAGCCGTCTGGTTAGCTTGCTGTTACCTAATAACACTGATAGGCTGCAGAGCCGTCTGGTTAGCTGGCTGCAGAGCCGTCTGGTTAGCTTGCTGCTAGCTAATAACGCTGATAGGCTGCAGAGCCGTCTGGTTAGCTGGCTGCAGAGCCGTCTGGTTAGCTTGCTGCTACCTAATAACACTGATAGGCTGCAGAGCCGTCTGGTTAGGTTGCTGTTACCTAATAACGCTGATAGGCTGCAGAGCCGTCTGGTTAGCTTGCTGTTACCTAATAACGCTGATAGGCTGCAGAGCCGTCTGGTTAGCTGGCTGCAGAGCCGTCTGGTTAGCTTGCTGCTACCTAATAACACTGATAGGCTGCAGAGCCGTCTGGTTAGGTTGCTGTTACCTAATAACGCTGATAGGCTGCAGAGCCGTCTGGTTAGCTTGCTGTTACCTAATAACACTGATAGGCTGCAGAGCCGTCTGGTTAGGTTGCTGTTACCTAATAACGCTGATAGGCTGCAGAGCCGTCTGGTTAGCTTGCTGTTACCTAATAACGCTGATAGGCTGCAGAGCCGTCTGGTTAGCTTGCTGTTACCTAATAACACTGATAGGCTGCAGAGCCGTCTGTTTAGCTTCCTGTTACCTAATAACACTGATAGGCTGCAGAGCCGTCTGGTTAGCTTGCTGTTACCTAATAACACTGATAGGCTGCAGAGCCGTCTGGTTAGCTTCCTGTTACCTAATAACGCTGATAGGCTGCAGAGCCGTCTGGTTAGCTTGCTGTTACCTAATAACACTGATAGGCTGCAGAGCCGTCTGGTTAGCTTCCTGTTACCTAATAACGCTGATAGGCTGCAGAGCCGTCTGGTTAGCTTGCTGTTACCTAATAACACTGATAGGCTGCAGAGCCGTCTGGTTAGCTTCCTGTTACCTAATAACACTGATAGGCTGCAGAGCCGTCTGGTTAGCTTGCTGTTACCTAATAACACTGATAGGCTGCAGAGCCGTCTGGTTAGCTTCCTGTTACCTAATAACACTGATAGGCTGCAGAGCCGTCTGGTTAGCTTCCTGTTACCTAATAACGCTGATAGGCTGCAGAGCCGTCTGGTTAGCTGGCTGTTACCTAATAACACTGATAGGCTGCAGAGCCGTCTGGTTAGCTTCCTGTTACCTAATAACACTGATAGGCTGCAGAGCCGTCTGGTTAGCTTCCTGTTACCTAATAACGCTGATAGGCTGCAGAGCCGTCTGGTTAGCTTGCTGTTACCTAATAACACTGATAGGCTGCAGAGCCGTCTGGTTAGCTTCCTGTTACCTAATAACACTGATAGGCTGCAGAGCCGTCTGGTTAGCTTGCTGTTACCTAATAACGCTGATAGGCTGCAGAGCCGTCTGGTTAGCTTCCTGTTACCTAATAACGCTGATAGGCTGCAGAGCCGTCTGGTTAGCTGGCTGCAGAGCCGTCTGGTTAGCTTGCTGTTACCTAATAACACTGATAGGCTGCAGAGCCGTCTGTTTAGCTTGCTGCAGAGCCGTCTGGTTAGGTTGCTGCTACCTAATAACACTGATAGGCTGCAGAGCCGTCTGGTTAGCTTGCTGTTACCTAATAACACTGATAGGCTGCAGAGCCGTCTGGTTAGCTTGCTGTTACCTAATAACGCTGATAGGCTGCAGAGCCGTCTGGTTAGCTTGCTGTTACCTAATAACACTGATAGGCTGCAGAGCCGTCTGGTTAGCTTGCTGTTACCTAATAACACTGATAGGCTGCAGAGCCGTCTGGTTAGCTTGCTGTTACCTAATAACACTGATAGGCTGCAGAGCCGTCTGGTTAGCTTCGCTGTTACCTAATAACACTGATAGGCTGCAGAGCCGTCTGGTTAGCTTCCTGTTACCTAATAACGCTGATAGGCTGCAGAGCCGTCTGGTTAGGTTGCTGTTACCTAATAACGCTGATAGGCTGCAGAGCCGTCTGGTTAGGTTGCTGTTACCTAATAACACTGATAGGCTGCAGAGCCGTCTGGTTAGCTTGCTGTTACCTAATAACGCTGATAGGCTGCAGAGCCGTCTGGTTAGCTTGCTGTTACCTAATAACACTGATAGGCTGCAGAGCCGTCTGGTTAGCTTGCTGTTACCTAATAACACTGATAGGCTGCAGAGCCGTCTGGTTAGCTTCCTGTTACCTAATAACACTGATAGGCTGCAGAGCCGTCTGGTTAGCTTCCTGTTACCTAATAACGCTGATAGGCTGCAGAGCCGTCTGGTTAGCTGGCTGTTACCTAATAACACTGATAGGCTGCAGAGCCGTCTGGTTAGCTGGCTGCAGAGCCGTCTGGTTAGCTTGCTGTTACCTAATAACACTGATAGGCTGCAGAGCCGTCTGGTTAGCTTGCTGTTACCTAATAACGCTGATAGGCTGCAGAGCTGTCTGTTTAGCTTCCTGTTACCTAATAACACTGATAAGCTGCAGAGCCGTCTGCTTAGCTTGCTGCAGAGCCGTCTGGTTAGCTGGCTGCAGAGCCGTCTGGTTAGCTTGCTGCAGAGCCGTCTGGTTAGCTTGCTGTTACCTAATAACACTGATAGGCTGCAGAGCCGTCTGGTTAGCTTGCTGTTACCTAATAACACTGATAGGCTGCAGAGCCTTCTGGTTAGCTTGCTGCAGAGCCGTCTGGTTAGCTTGCTGCTAGCTAATAACGCTGATAGGCTGCAGAGCCGTCTGGTTAGCTGGCTGCAGAGCCGTCTGGTTAGCTTGCTGCTACCTAATAACACTGATAGGCTGCAGAGCCGTCTGGTTAGGTTGCTGTTACCTAATAACGCTGATAGGCTGCAGAGCCGTCTGGTTAGCTTGCTGTTACCTAATAACGCTGATAGGCTGCAGAGCCGTCTGGTTAGCTGGCTGCAGAGCCGTCTGGTTAGCTTGCTGCTACCTAATAACACTGATAGGCTGCAGAGCCGTCTGGTTAGGTTGCTGTTACCTAATAACGCTGATAGGCTGCAGAGCCGTCTGGTTAGGTTGCTGTTACCTAATAACGCTGATAGGCTGCAGAGCCGTCTGGTTAGGTTGCTGTTACCTAATAACGCTGATAGGCTGCAGAGCCGTCTGGTTAGCTTGCTGTTACCTAATAACGCTGATAGGCTGCAGAGCCGTCTGGTTAGCTTGCTGTTACCTAATAACACTGATAGGCTGCAGAGCCGTCTGTTTAGCTTCCTGTTACCTAATAACACTGATAGGCTGCAGAGCCGTCTGGTTAGCTTGCTGTTACCTAATAACACTGATAGGCTGCAGAGCTGTCTGGTTAGCTTCCTGTTACCTAATAACGCTGATAGGCTGCAGAGCCGTCTGGTTAGCTTGCTGTTACCTAATAACACTGATAGGCTGCAGAGCCGTCTGGTTAGCTTCCTGTTACCTAATAACGCTGATAGGCTGCAGAGCCGTCTGGTTAGCTGGCTGTTACCTAATAACACTGATAGGCTGCAGAGCCGTCTGGTTAGGTTGCTGTTACCTAATAACACTGATAGGCTGCAGAGCCGTCTGGTTAGCTTCCTGTTACCTAATAACGCTGATAGGCTGCAGAGCCGTCTGGTTAGCTGGCTGTTACCTAATAACACTGATAGGCTGCAGAGCCGTCTGGTTAGCTGGCTGCAGAGCCGTCTGGTTAGCTTGCTGCTACCTAATAACACTGATAGGCTGCAGAGCCGTCTGGTTAGCTTCCTGTTACCTAATAACGCTGATAGGCTGCAGAGCCGTCTGGTTAGCTTGCTGTTACCTAATAACGCTGATAGGCTGCAGAGCCGTCTGTTTAGCTTCCTGTTACCTAAGAACACTGATAGGCTGCAGAGCCGTCTGGTTAGCTTGCTGTTACCTAATAACACTGATAGGCTGCAGAGCCGTCTGTTTAGCTTCCTGTTACCTAATAACGCTGATAGGCTGCAGAGCCGTCTGTTTAGCTTCCTGTTACCTAATAACGCTGATAGGCTGCAGAGCCGTCTGGTTAGCTTGCTGTTACCTAATAACACTGATAGGCTGCAGAGCCGTCTGGTTAGCTTCCTGTTACCTAATAACACTGATAGGCTGCAGAGCCGTCTGGTTAGCTTCCTGTTACCTAATAACACTGATAGGCTGCAGAGCCGTCTGGTTAGCTTCCTGTTACCTAATAACACTGATAGGCTGCAGAGCCGTCTGGTTAGCTTCCTGTTACCTAATAACACTGATAGGCTGCAGAGCCGTCTGGTTAGCTTGCTGTTACCTAATAACGCTGATAGGCTGCAGAGCCGTCTGGTTAGCTTCCTGTTACCTAATAACACTGATAGGCTGCAGAGCGGTCTGGTTAGCTTGCTGTTACCTAATAACACTTATAGGCTGCAGAGCCGTCTGGTTAGCTTCCTGTTACCTAATAACACTGATAGGCTGCAGAGCCGTCTGGTTAGCTTCCTGTTACCTAATAACACTGATAGGCTGCAGAGCCGTCTGGTTAGCTTCCTGTTACCTAATAACACTGATAGGCTGCAGAGCCGTCTGGTTAGCTTTCTGTTACCTAATAACACTGATAGGCTGCAGAGCTGTCTGGTTAGCTTCCTGTTACCTAATAACACTGATAGGCTGCAGAGCCGTCTGGTTAGCTTCCTGTTACCTAATAACACTGATAGGCTGCAGAGCTGTCTGGTTAGCTTCCTGTTACCTAATAACACTGATAGGCTGCAGAGCTGTCTGGTTAGCTTGCTGTTACCTAATAACACTGATAGGCTGCAGAGCCGTCTGGTTAGCTTCCTGTTACCTAATAACACTGATAGGCTGCAGAGCCGTCTGGTTAGCTTGCTGCAGAGCCGTCTGGTTAGCTTCCTGTTACCTAATAACACTGATAGGCTGCAGAGCCGTCTGTTTAGCTTGCTGCAGAGCCGTCTGGTTAGGTTGCTGCTCCATTAGTTGGGTAGTAGTGGTTCTGGTCAGTCAGTTTCAGCTCTCCTCCTAAACACCGTTGGGTAGTAGTGGTTCTGGCCAGTCAGTTTCAGCTCTCCTCCTAAACACCGTTGGGTAGTAGTGGTTCTGGCCAGTCAGTTTCAGCTCTCCTCCTAAACACCGTTGGGTAGTAGTGGTTCTGGCCAGTCAGTTTCAGCTCTCCTCCTAAACACCGTTGGGTAGTAGTGGTTCTGGCCAGTCAGTTTCAGCTCTCCTCCTAAACACTGTTGGGTAGTAGTGGTTCTGGCCAGTCAGTAGTTTCAGCTCTCCTCCTAAACACCGTTGGGTAGTATTGGTTCTGGCCAGTCAGTTTCAGCTCTCCTCCTAAACACCGTTGGGTAGTAGTGGTTAATGCCTGGCCAGTCAGTTTCAG
Organism: Salvelinus alpinus; assembly: GCF_045679555.1. Taxonomy (NCBI): domain Eukaryota; kingdom Metazoa; phylum Chordata; class Actinopteri; order Salmoniformes; family Salmonidae; genus Salvelinus; species Salvelinus alpinus. The sequence goes on from NC_092088.1 coordinate 109,665,014, forward strand.
CTCTCCTCCTAAACACCGTTGGGTAGTAGTGGTTAATGCCTGGCCAGTCAGTTTCAGCTCTCCTCCTAAACACCGTTGGGTAGTAGTGGTTCTGGCCAGTCAGTAGTTTCAGCTCTCCTCCTAAACACTGTTGGGTAGTAGTGGTTCTGGTCAGTCAGTTTCAGCTCTCCTCCTAAACACCGTTGGGTAGTAGTGGTTCTGGCCAGTCAGTTTCAGCTCTCCTCCTAAACTCCGTTGGGTAGTAGTGGTTCTGGTCAGTCAGTTTCAGCTCTCCTCCTAAACTCTGTTGGGTAGTAGTGGTTCTGGCCAGTCAGTAGTTTCAGTTCTCCTCTTAAACACCGTTGGGTAGTAGTGGTTCTGGCCAGTCAGTAGTTTCAGCTCTCCTCCTAAACACCGTTGGGTAGTAGTGGTTCTGGCCAGTCAGTTTCAGCTCTCCTCCTAAACACCGTTGGGTAGTAGTGGTTCTGGCCAGTTAGTTTCAGCTCTCCTCCTAAACACCGTTGGGTAGTAGTGGTTCTGGCCAGTCAGTTTCAGCTCTCCTCCTAAACACCGTTGGGTAGTAGTGGTTCTGGCGAGTCAGTAGTTTCAGCTCTCCTCCTAAACACCGTTGGGTAGTAGTGGTTCTGGCCAGTCAGTTTCAGCTCTCCTCCTAAACACCGTTGGGTAGTAGTGGTTCTGGCCAGTCAGTTTCAGCTCTTCTCCTAAACACCGTTGGGTAGTAGTGGTTCTGGCCAGTCAGTCAGTTTCAGCTCTCCTCCTAAACACCGTTGGGTAGTAGTGGTTCTGGCCAGTCAGTAGTTTCAACTCTCCTCCTAAACACCGTTGGGTAGTAGTGGTTCTGGCCAGTCAGTAGTTTCAGCTCTCCTCCTAAACACCGTTGGGTAGTAGTGGTTCTGGCCAGTCAGTTTCAGCTCTCCTCCTAAACACCGTTGGGTAGTAGTGGTTCTGGCCAGTCAGTTTCAGCTCTTCTCCTAAACACCGTTGGGTAGTAGTGGTTCTGGCCAGTCAGTCAGTTTCAGCTCTCCTCCTAAACACCGTTGGGTAGTAGTGGTTCTGGCCAGTCAGTTTCAGCTCTCCTCCTAAACCCCGTTGGGTAGTAGTGGTTCTGGCCAGTCAGTTTCAGCTCTCCTCCTAAACACCGTTGGGTAGTAGTGGTTCTGGCCAGTCAGTAGTTTCAGCTCTCCTCCTAAACACCGTTGGGTAGTAGTGGTTCTGGTCAGTCAGTTTCAGCTCTCTTCCTAAACACCGTTGGGTAGTAGTGGTTCTGGCCAGTCAGTAGTTTCAGCTCTCCTCCTAAACACCGTTGGGTAGTAGTGGTTCTGGTCAGTCAGTTTCAGCTCTCCTCCTAAACACCGTTGGGTAGTAGTGGTTCTGGTTAGTAGTTTCAACTCTCCTCCTAAACACCGTTGGGTAGTAGTGGTTCTGGTCAGTCAGTTTCAGCTCTCCTCCTAAACACCGTTGGGTAGTAGTGGTTCTGGCCAGTCAGTAGTTTCAGCTCTCCTCCTAAACACCGTTGGGTAGTAGTGGTTCTGGCCAGTCAGTAGTTTCAGCTCTCCTCCTAAACACCGTTGGGTAGTAGTGGTTCTGGCCAGTCAGTTTCAGCTCTCCTCCTAAACACCGTTGGGTAGTAGTGGTTCTGGTCAGTCAGTTTCAGCTCTCCTCCTAAACACCGTTGGGTAGTAGTGGTTCTGGCCAGTCAGTTTCAGCTCTCCTCCTAAACTCCGTTGGGTAGTAGTGGTTCTGGTCAGTCAGTTTCAGCTCTCCTCCTAAACTCCGTTGGGTAGTAGTGGTTCTGGCCAGTCAGTAGTTTCAGTTCTCCTCCTAAACACCGTTGGGTAGTAGTGGTTCTGGCCAGTCAGTAGTTTCAGCTCTCCTCCTAAACACCGTTGGGTAGTAGTGGTTCTGGCCAGTCAGTTTCAGCTCTCCTCCTAAACACCGTTGGGTAGTAGTGGTTCTGGCCAGTTAGTTTCAGCTCTCCTCCTAAACACCGTTGGGTAGTAGTGGTTCTGTCCAGTCAGTTTCAGCTCTCCTCCTAAACACCGTTGGGTAGTAGTGGTTCTGGCCAGTCAGTTTCAGCTCTCCTCCTAAACACCGTTGGGTAGTAGTGGTTCTGGCCAGTCAGTAGTTTCAGCTCTCCTCCTAAACACCGTTGGGTAGTAGTGGTTCTGGCCAGTCAGTTTCAGCTCTCCTCCTAAACACCGTTGGGTAGTAGTGGTTCTGGCCAGTCAGTTTCAGCTCTTCTCCTAAACACCGTTGGGTAGTAGTGGTTCTGGCCAGTCAGTCAGTTTCAGCTCTCCTCCTAAACACCGTTGGGTAGTAGTGGTTCTGGCCAGTCAGTAGTTTCAACTCTCCTCCTAAACACCGTTGGGTAGTAGTGGTTCTGGCCAGTCAGTAGTTTCAGCTCTCCTCCTAAACACCGTTGGGTAGTAGTGGTTCTGGCCAGTCAGTTTCAGCTCTCCTCCTAAACACCATTGGGTAGTAGTGGTTCTGGCCAGTCAGTTTCAGCTCTTCTCCTAAACACCGTTGGGTAGTAGTGGTTCTGGCCAGTCAGTCAGTTTCAGCTCTCCTCCTAAACACCGTTGGGTAGTAGTGGTTCTGGCCAGTCAGTTTCAGCTCTCCTCCTAAACCCCGTTGGGTAGTAGTGGTTCTGGCCAGTCAGTTTCAGCTCTCCTCCTAAACACCGTTGGGTAGTAGTGGTTCTGGCCAGTCAGTAGTTTCAGCTCTCCTCCTAAACACCGTTGGGTAGTAGTGGTTCTGGTCAGTCAGTTTCAGCTCTCCTCCTAAACACCGTTGGGTAGTAATGGTTCTGGCCAGTCAGTAGTTTCAGCTCTCCTCCTAAACACCGTTGGGTAGTAGTGGTTCTGGCCAGTCAGTAGTTTCAGCTCTCCTCCTAAACACCGTTGGGTAGTAGTGGTTCTGGCCAGTCAGTTTCAGTTCTTCTCCTAAACACCGTTGGGTAGTAGTGGTTCTGGCCAGTCAGTTTCAGCTCTCCTCCTAAACACCGTTGGGTAGTAGTGGTTCTGGCCAGTCAGTAGTTTCAGTTCTCCTCCTAAACACCGTTGGGTAGTAGTGGTTCTGGCCAGTCAGTAGTTTCAGCTCTCCTCCTAAACACCGTTAGGTAGTAGTGGTTCTGGCCAGTCAGTTTCAGCTCTCCTCCTAAACACCGTTGGGTAGTAGTGGTTCTGGCCAGTTAGTTTCAGCTCTCCTCCTAAACACCGTTGGGTAGTAGTGGTTCTGGCCAGTCAGTTTCAGCTCTCCTCCTAAACACCGTTGGGTAGTAGTGGTTCTGGCCAGTCAGTTTCAGCTCTCCTCCTAAACACCGTTGGGTAGTAGTGGTTCTGGCCAGTCAGTAGTTTCAGCTCTCCTCCTAAACACCGTTGGGTAGTAGTGGTTCTGGCCAGTCAGTTTCAGCTCTCCTCCTAAACACCGTTGGGTAGTAGTGGTTCTGGCCAGTCAGGTTTCAGCTCTTCTCCTAAACACCGTTGGGTAGTAGTGGTTCTGGCCAGTCAGTCAGTTTCAGCTCTCCTCCTAAACACCGTTGGGTAGTAGTGGTTCTGGCCAGTCAGTAGTTTCAACTCTCCTCCTAAACACCGTTGGGTAGTAGTGGTTCTGGCCAGTCAGTAGTTTCAGCTCTCCTCCTAAACATCGTTGGGTAGTAGTGGTTCTGGCCAGTCAGTTTCAGCTCTCCTCCTAAACACCGTTGGGTAGTAGTGGTTCTGGCCAGTCAGTTTCAGCTCTTCTCCTAAACACCGTTGGGTAGTAGTGGTTCTGGCCAGTCAGTCAGTTTCAGCTCTCCTCCTAAACACCGTTGGGTAGTAGTGGTTCTGGCCAGTCAGTTTCAGCTCTCCTCCTAAACCCCGTTGGGTAGTAGTGGTTCTGGCCAGTCAGTTTCAGCTCTCCTCCTAAACACCGTTGGGTAGTAGTGGTTCTGGCCAGTCAGTAGTTTCAGCTCTCCTCCTAAACACCGTTGGGTAGTAGTGGTTCTGGTCAGTCAGTTTCAGCTCTCCTCCTAAACACCGTTGGGTAGTAGTGGTTCTGGCCAGTCAGTAGTTTCAGCTCTCCTCCTAAACACCGTTGGGTAGTAGTGGTTCTGGTCAGTCAGTTTCAGCTCTCCTCCTAAACACCGTTGGGTAGTAGTGGTTCTGGTCAGTAGTTTCAACTCTCCTCCTAAACACCGTTGGGTAGTAGTGGTTCTGGTCAGTCAGTTTCAGCTCTCCTCCTAAACACCGTTGGGTAGTAGTGGTTCTGGTCAGTCAGTAGTTTCAGCTCTCCTCCTAAACACCGTTGGGTAGTAGTGGTTCTGGCCAGTCAGTAGTTTCAGCTCTCCTCCTAAACACCGTTGGGTAGTAGTGGTTCTGGCCAGTCAGTAGTTTCAGCTCTCCTCCTAAACACCGTTGGGTAGTAGTGGTTCTGGCCAGTCAGTTTCAGTTCTTCTCCTAAACACCGTTGGGTAGTAGTGGTTCTGGCCAGTCAGTTTCAGCTCTCCTCCTAAACACCGTTGGGTAGTAGTGGTTCTGGCCAGTCAGTTTCAGCTCTCCTCCTAAACACCGTTGGGTAGTAGTGGTTCTGGCCAGTCAGTTTCAGCTCTCCTCCTAAACACCGTTGGGTAGTAGTGGTTCTGGTCAGTCAGTTTCAGCTCTCCTCCTAAACACCGTTGGGTAGTAGTGGTTCTGGTCAGTCAGTTTCAGCTCTTCTCCTAAACACCGTTGGGTAGTAGTGGTTCTGGTCAGTCAGTTTCAGCTCTCCTCCTAAACACCGTTGGGTAGTAGTGGTTCTGGTCAGTAGTTTCAACTCTCCTCCTAAACACCGTTGGGTAGTAGTGGTTCTGGCCAGTCAGTAGTTTCAGCTCTCCTCCTAAACACCGTTGGGTAGTAGTGGTTCTGGCCAGTCAGTTTCAGCTCTCCTCCTAAACACCGTTGGGTAGTAGTGGTTCTGGCCAGTCAGTAGTTTCAACTCTCCTCCTAAACACCGTTGGGTAGTAGTGGTTCTGGCCAGTCAGTTTCAGCTCTCCTCCTAAACACCATTGGGTAGTAGTGGTTCTGGCCAGTCAGTTTCAGCTCTTCTCCTAAACACCGTTGGGTAGTAGTGGTTCTGGCCAGTCAGTCAGTTTCAGCTCTCCTCCTAAACACCGTTGGGTAGTAGTGGTTCTGGCCAGTCAGTTTCAGCTCTCCTCCTAAACCCCGTTGGGTAGTAGTGGTTCTGGCCAGTCAGTTTCAGCTCTCCTCCTAAACACCGTTGGGTAGTAGTGGTTCTGGCCAGTCAGTAGTTTCAGCTCTCCTCCTAAACACCGTTGGGTAGTAGTGGTTCTGGTCAGTCAGTTTCAGCTCTCCTCCTAAACACCGTTGGGTAGTAATGGTTCTGGCCAGTCAGTAGGTTCAGCTCTCCTCCTAAACACCGTTGGGTAGTAGTGGTTCTGGCCAGTCAGTAGTTTCCGCTCTCCTCCTAAACACCGTTGGGTAGTAGTGGTTCTGGCCAGTCAGTTTCAGTTCTTCTCCTAAACACCGTTGGGTAGTAGTGGTTCTGGCCAGTCAGTTTCAGCTCTCCTCCTAAACACCGTTGGGTAGTAGTGGTTCTGGCCAGTCAGTAGTTTCAGTTCTCCTCCTAAACACCGTTGGGTAGTAGTGGTTCTGGCCAGTCAGTAGTTTCAGCTCTCCTCCTAAACACCGTTAGGTAGTAGTGGTTCTGGCCAGTCAGTTTCAGCTCTCCTCCTAAACACCGTTGGGTAGTAGTGGTTCTGGCCAGTTAGTTTCAGCTCTCCTCCTAAACACCGTTGGGTAGTAGTGGTTCTGGCCAGTCAGTTTCAGCTCTCCTCCTAAACACCGTTGGGTAGTAGTGGTTCTGGCCAGTCAGTTTCAGCTCTCCTCCTAACAACCGTTGGGTAGTAGTGGTTCTGGCCAGTCAGTAGTTTCAGCTCTCCTCCTAAACACCGTTGGGTAGTAGTGGTTCTGGCCAGTCAGTTTCAGCTCTCCTCCTAAACACCGTTGGGTAGTAGTGGTTCTGGCCAGTCAGTTTCAGCTCTTCTCCTAAACACCGTTGGGTAGTAGTGGTTCTGGCCAGTCAGTCAGTTTCAGCTCTCCTCCTAAACACCGTTGGGTAGTAGTGGTTCTGGCCAGTCAGTAGTTTCAACTCTCCTCCTAAACACCGTTGGGTAGTAGTGGTTCTGGCCAGTCAGTAGTTTCAGCTCTCCTCCTAAACATCGTTGGGTAGTAGTGGTTCTGGCCAGTCAGTTTCAGCTCTCCTCCTAAACACCGTTGGGTAGTAGTGGTTCTGGCCAGTCAGTTTCAGCTCTTCTCCTAAACACCGTTGGGTAGTAGTGGTTCTGGCCAGTCAGTCAGTTTCAGCTCTCCTCCTAAACACCGTTGGGTAGTAGTGGTTCTGGCCAGTCAGTTTCAGCTCTCCTCCTAAACCCCGTTGGGTAGTAGTGGTTCTGGCCAGTCAGTTTCAGCTCTCCTCCTAAACACCGTTGGGTAGTAGTGGTTCTGGCCAGTCAGTAGTTTCAGCTCTCCTCCTAAACACCGTTGGGTAGTAGTGGTTCTGGTCAGTCAGTTTCAGCTCTCCTCCTAAACACCGTTGGGTAGTAGTGGTTCTGGCCAGTCAGTAGTTTCAGCTCTCCTCCTAAACACCGTTGGGTAGTAGTGGTTCTGGTCAGTCAGTTTCAGCTCTCCTCCTAAACACCGTTGGGTAGTAGTGGTTCTGGTCAGTAGTTTCAACTCTCCTCCTAAACACCGTTGGGTAGTAGTGGTTCTGGTCAGTCAGTTTCAGCTCTCCTCCTAAACACCGTTGGGTAGTAGTGGTTCTGGTCAGTCAGTAGTTTCAGCTCTCCTCCTAAACACCGTTGGGTAGTAGTGGTTCTGGCCAGTCAGTAGTTTCAGCTCTCCTCCTAAACACCGTTGGGTAGTAGTGGTTCTGGCCAGTCAGTAGTTTCAGCTCTCCTCCTAAACACCGTTGGGTAGTAGTGGTTCTGGCCAGTCAGTTTCAGTTCTTCTCCTAAACACCGTTGGGTAGTAGTGGTTCTGGCCAGTCAGTTTCAGCTCTCCTCCTAAACACCGTTGGGTAGTAGTGGTTCTGGCCAGTCAGTTTCAGCTCTCCTCCTAAACACCGTTGGGTAGTAGTGGTTCTGGTCAGTCAGTTTCAGCTCTCCTCCTAAACACCGTTGGGTAGTAGTGGTTCTGGTCAGTCAGTTTCAGCTCTCCTCCTAAACACCGTTGGGTAGTAGTGGTTCTGGTCAGTCAGTTTCAGCTCTTCTCCTAAACACCGTTGGGTAGTAGTGGTTCTGGTCAGTCAGTTTCAGCTCTCCTCCTAAACACCGTTGGGTAGTAGTGGTTCTGGTCAGTAGTTTCAACTCTCCTCCTAAACACCGTTGGGTAGTAGTGGTTCTGGCCAGTCAGTAGTTTCAGCTCTCCTCCTAAACACTGTTGGGTAGTAGTGGTTCTGGCCAGTCAGTTTCAGCTCTCCTCCTAAACACCGTTGGGTAGTAGTGGTTCTGGCCAGTCAGTAGTTTCAACTCTCCTCCTAAACACCGTTGGGTAGTAGTGGTTCTGGCCAGTCAGTTTCAGCTCTCCTCCTAAACACTGTTGGGTAGTAGTGGTTCTGGCCAGTCAGTAGTTTCAGCTCTCCTCCTAAACACCGTTGGGTAGTAGTGGTTCTGGCCAGTCAGTTTCAGCTCTCCTCCTAAACACCGTTGGGTAGTAGTGGTTCTGGCCAGTTAGTTTCAGCTCTCCTCCTAAACACCGTTGGGTAGTAGTGGTTCTGGCCAGTCAGTTTCAGCTCTCCTCCTAAACACCGTTGGGTAGTAGTGGTTCTGGCCAGTCAGTTTCAGCTCTCCTCCTAAACACCGTTGGGTAGTAGTGGTTCTGGCCAGTCAGTTTCAGCTCTTCTCCTAAACACCGTTGGGTAGTAGTGGTTCTGGCCAGTCAGTCAGTTTCAGCTCTCCTCCTAAACCCCGTTGGGTAGTAGTGGTTCTGGCCAGTCAGTAGTTTCAGCTCTCCTCCTAAACACCGTTGGGTAGTAGTGGTTCTGGTCAGTCAGTTTCAGCTCTCCTCCTAAACACCGTTGGGTAGCAGTGGTTCTGGCCAGTCAGTAGTTTCAGCTCTCCTCCTAAACACCGTTGGGTAGTAGTGGTTCTGGTCAGTCAGTTTCAGCTCTCCTCCTAAACACCGTTGGGTAGTAGTGGTTCTGGTCAGTAGTTTCAACTCTCCTCCTAAACACCGTTGGGTAGTAGTGGTTCTGGTCAGTCAGTTTCAGCTCTCCTCCTAAACACCGTTGGGTAGTAGTGGTTCTGGCCAGTCAGTTTCAGCTCTCCTCCTAAACACCGTTGGGTAGTAGTGGTTCTGGTCAGTAGTTTCAGCTCTCCTCCTAAACACCGTTGGGTAGTAGTGGTTCTGGCCAGTCAGTAGTTTCAGTTCTCCTCCTAAACACCGTTGGGTAGTAGTGGTTCTGGTCAGTAGTTTCAGCTCTCCTCCTAAACACCGTTGGGTAGTAGTGGTTCTGGTCAGTCAGTTTCAGCTCTCCTCCTAAACACCGTTGGGTAGTAGTGGTTCTGGCCAGTCAGTTTCAGCTCTCCTCCTAAACACCGTTGGGTAGTAGTGGTTCTGGCCAGTCAGTAGTTTCAGCTCTCCTCCTAAACACTGTTGGGTAGTAGTGGTTCTGGTCAGTCAGTTTCAGCTCTCCTCCTAAACACCGTTGGGTAGTAGTGGTTCTGGCCAGTCAGTAGTTTCAGCTCTCCTCCTAAACACCGTTGGGTAGTAGTGGTTCTGGTCAGTCAGTTTCAGCTCTCCTCCTAAACACCGTTGGGTAGTAGTGGTTCTGGCCAGTCAGTAGTTTCAGTTCTCCTCCTAAACACCGTTGGGTAGTAGTGGTTCTGGTCAGTCAGTAGTTTCAGTTCTCCTCCTAAACACCGTTGGGTAGTAGTGGTTCTGGCCAGTAGTTTCTGCTCTCCTCCTAAACACCGTTGGGTAGTAGTGGTTCTGGCCAGTCAGGTTCAGCTCTCCTCCTAAACCCCGTTGGGTAGTAGTGGTTCTGGTCAGTAGTTTCAGCTCTCCTCCTAAACACCGTTGGGTAGTAGTGGTTCTGGCCAGTCAGTTTCAGCTCTCCTCCTAAACACCGTTGGGTAGTAGTGGTTCTGGCCAGTCAGTTTCAGCTCTCCTCCTAAACACCGTTGGGTAGTAGTGGTTAATGCCTGGCCAGTCAGTTTCAGCTCTCCTCCTAAACACCGTTGGGTAGTAGTGGTTCTGGCCAGTCAGTTTCAGCTCTCCTCCTAAACACCGTTGGGTAGTAGTGGTTAATGCCTGGTCAGTCAGTTTCAGCTCTCCTCCTAAACACCGTTGGGTAGTAATGGTTCTGGCCAGTCAGTTTCAGCTCTCCTCCTAAACACCGTTGGGTAGTAGTGGTTCTGGCCAGTCAGTTTCAGCTCTTCTCCTAAACACCGTTGGGTAGTAGTGGTTCTGGCCAGTCAGTTTCAGCTCTCCTCCTAAACACCGTTGGGTAGTAATGGTTCTGGCCAGTCAGTTTCAGCTCTTCTCCTAAACACCGTTGGGTAGTAGTGGTTCTGGCCAGTCAGTCAGTTTCAGCTCTCCTCCTAAACCCTGTTGGGTAGTAGTGGTTCTGGCCAGTCAGTAGTTTCAGCTCTCCTCCTAAACACCGTTGGGTAGTAGTGGTTCTGGTCAGTCAGTTTCAGCTCTCCTCCTAAACACCGTTGGGTAGCAGTGGTTCTGGCCAGTCAGTAGTTTCAGCTCTCCTCCTAAACACCGTTGGGTAGTAGTGGTTCTGGTCAGTCAGTTTCAGCTCTCCTCCTAAACACCGTTGGGTAGTAGTGGTTCTGGCCAGTCAGTTTCAGTTCTTCTCCTAAACACCGTTGGGTAGTAGTGGTTCTGGCCAGTCAGTTTCAGCTCTCCTCCTAAACACCGTTGGGTAGTAGTGGTTCTGGCCAGTCAGTTTCAGCTCTCCTCCTAAACACCGTTGGGTAGTAGTGGTTCTGGCCAGTCAGTTTCAGCTCTCCTCCTAAACACCGTTGGGTAGTAGTGGTTCTGGTCAGTCAGTTTCAGCTCTCCTCCTAAACACCGTTGGGTAGTAGTGGTTCTGGTCAGTCAGTTTCAGCTCTTCTCCTAAACACCGTTGGGTAGTAGTGGTTCTGGTCAGTCAGTTTCAGCTCTCCTCCTAAACACCGTTGGGTAGTAGTGGTTCTGGTCAGTCAGTTTCAGCTCTCCTCCTAAACACCGTTGGGTAGTAGTGGTTCTGGCCAGTCAGTTTCAGCTCTCCTCCTAAACACCGTTGGGTAGTAGTGGTTCTGGTCAGTAGTTTCAGCTCTCCTCCTAAACACCGTTGGGTAGTAGTGGTTCTGGCCAGTCAGTTTCAGCTCTTCTCCTAAACACCGTTGGGTAGTAGTGGTTCTGGCCAGTCAGTTTCAGCTCTCCTCCTAAACACCGTTGGGTAGTAATGGTTCTGGCCAGTCAGTTTCAGCTCTTCTCCTAAACACCGTTGGGTAGTAGTGGTTCTGGCCAGTCAGTCAGTTTCAGCTCTCCTCCTAAACCCCGTTGGGTAGTAGTGGTTCTGGCCAGTCAGTAGTTTCAGCTCTCCTCCTAAACACCGTTGGGTAGTAGTGGTTCTGGTCAGTCAGTTTCAGCTCTCCTCCTAAACACCGTTGGGTAGCAGTGGTTCTGGCCAGTCAGTAGTTTCAGCTCTCCTCCTAAACACCGTTGGGTAGTAGTGGTTCTGGTCAGTCAGTTTCAGCTCTCCTCCTAAACACCGTTGGGTAGTAGTGGTTCTGGCCAGTCAGTTTCAGTTCTTCTCCTAAACACCGTTGGGTAGTAGTGGTTCTGGCCAGTCAGTTTCAGCTCTCCTCCTAAACACCGTTGGGTAGTAGTGGTTCTGGCCAGTCAGTTTCAGCTCTCCTCCTAAACACCGTTGGGTAGTAGTGGTTCTGGCCAGTCAGTTTCAGCTCTCCTCCTAAACACCGTTGGGTAGTAGTGGTTCTGGTCAGTCAGTTTCAGCTCTCCTCCTAAACACCGTTGGGTAGTAGTGGTTCTGGTCAGTCAGTTTCAGCTCTTCTCCTAAACACCGTTGGGTAGTAGTGGTTCTGGTCAGTCAGTTTCAGCTCTCCTCCTAAACACCGTTGGGTAGTAGTGGTTCTGGTCAGTCAGTTTCAGCTCTCCTCCTAAACACCGTTGGGTAGTAGTGGTTCTGGCCAGTCAGTTTCAGCTCTCCTCCTAAACACCGTTGGGTAGTAGTGGTTCTGGTCAGTAGTTTCAGCTCTCCTCCTAAACACCGTTGGGTAGTAGTGGTTCTGGCCAGTCAGTAGTTTCAGTTCTCCTCCTAAACACCGTTGGGTAGTAGTGGTTCTGGTCAGTAGTTTCAGCTCTCCTCCTAAACACCGTTGGGTAGTAGTGGTTCTGGTCAGTCAGTTTCAGCTCTCCTCCTAAACACCGTTGGGTAGTAGTGGTTCTGGTCAGTAGTTTCAGCTCTCCTCCTAAACACCGTTGGGTAGTAGTGGTTCTGGTCAGTCAGTTTCAGCTCTCCTCCTAAACACCGTTGGGTAGTAGTGGTTCTGGCCAGTCAGTTTCAGCTCTCCTCCTAAACACCGTTGGGTAGTAGTGGTTCTGGCCAGTCAGTAGTTTCAGCTCTCCTCCTAAACACTGTTGGGTAGTAGTGGTTCTGGTCAGTCAGTTTCAGCTCTCCTCCTAAACACTGTTGGGTAGTAGTGGTTCTGGCCAGTCAGTAGTTTCAGCTCTCCTCCTAAACACCGTTGGGTAGTAGTGGTTCTGGTCAGTAGTTTCAGCTCTCCTCCTAAACACCGTTGGGTAGTAGTGGTTCTGGCCAGTCAGTTTCAGCTCTCCTCCTAAACACCGTTGGGTAGTAGTGGTTCTGGCCAGTCAGTTTCAGCTCTCCTCCTAAACACCGTTGGGTAGTAGTGGTTCTGGCCAGTCAGTTTCAGCTCTCCTCCTAAACACCGTTGGGTAGTAGTGGTTCTGGCCAGTCAGTAGTTTCAGCTCTCCTCCTAAACACCGTTGGGTAGTAGTGGTTCTGGCCAGTCAGTTTCAGCTCTCCTCCTAAACACCGTTGGGTAGTAGTGGTTAATGCCTGGTCAGTCAGTTTCAGCTCTCCTCCTAAACACCGTTGGGTAGTAGTGGTTCTGGCCAGTCAGTTTCAGCTCTCCTCCTAAACACCGTTGGGTAGTAGTGGTTCTGGCCAGTCAGTTTCAGCTCTCCTCCTAAACACCGTTGGGTAGTAGTGGTTAATGCCTGGTCAGTCAGTTTCAGCTCTCCTCCTAAACACCGTTGGGTAGTAATGGTTCTGGCCAGTCAGTTTCAGCTCTCCTCCTAAACACCGTTGGGTAGTAGTGGTTCTGGCCAGTCAGTTTCAGCTCTCCTCCTAAACACCGTTGGGTAGTAGTGGTTAATGCCTGGTCAGTCAGTTTCAACTCTCCTCCTAAACACCGTTGGGTAGTAGTGGTTCTGGTCAGTAGTTTCAGCTCTCCTCCAAAACACCGTTGGGTAGTAGTGGTTCTAGCCAGTCAGTTTCAGCTCTCCTCCTAAACACCGTTGGGTAGTAGGGGTTCTGGCCAGTCAGTTTCAGCTCTCCTCCTAAACCCCGTTGGGTAGTAGTGGTTCTGGCCAGTCAGTAGTTTCAGTTCTCCTCCTAAACACCGTTGGGTAGTAGTGGTTCTGGCCAGTCAGTTTCAGCTCTCCTCCTAAACACCGTTGGGTAGTAGTGGTTCTGGCCAGTCAGTTTCAGCTCTCCTCCTAAACACCGTTGGGTAGTAGTGGTTCTGGCCAGTCAGTTTCAGCTCTCCTCCTAAATGCGGTGATCAGTGGATCATTTGAAGATCAGCGTCATTGAAGTTGGTGGTTCGTTAATACTCATTTCTGATCTGTTGTCACTAGTTACCAGATCCACACAGTCAGAAACCGTGCCTTCCTCTACAATTTACCTTCTTACAATATGATTTTTAAACCTAAACCTAATCTTAACCCTAACCATCACCAGATTGCTAACCTTATGCCTAACCCTGACCTTAAATTAAGACCAAATAGCTAATTAGAATTTTCACACATTTTTACAATATAGCCAATTTTGACTTTGTGACTGTACTATCTGGTGGAAATCTTTCAGATCTGAGACGAGAGAAATTGTCTGATGGATCTGGTGTTTGTGACTGTACTATCTGGTGTTTGTGACTGTACTATCTGGTGTTTTGTGACTGTACTATCTGGTGTTTTGTGACTGTACTATCTGGTGTTTTGTGACTGTACTATCTGGTGTTTTGTTAAAGGCTCGGAGTGGGTCACGCACCCAAGAAGGCTCAACCAATCATCCGACGGATAATACTTCCGGCTATCCTACGAAACAACATTTTGCGTCCAGGGGTCAGAGGTACCTGAGCAGCCTCATTCCGGCGGTGGCCCCCAGGTAGAGGGGGGTCTCGTGGTGCCTGCTTCGGGGGATGAGGCGCTCTGCTTCCTTCATACAGCTCTTCAGGGACGCCCCTGCCTGCCCTGGAAACACAGAGTAGCTGGAGATACCAGCACCTGGACACACACACACACACACACACACACACACACACACACACACACACACACACACACACACACACACACTTTAACTAGATAACAAATCACATTTTAGTGGTCACATACACATGGTTAGCAGATGTTAATGCAAGCGTAGCGAAATGCTTGTGCTTCTAGTTGACAGTGCAGCAATATCTAACAAGTAATCTAACAATTCCACAACAACTACCTTATACACACAAATCTAAAGGGATGGAATAAGAATATGTACATATAAATATATGGATGAGCGATGGCCATGTGCCATAGGCAAGATGCAATACATGGTATAGAATACAGTATATACATATGAGATGAGTAATGTAGGATATGTAGACATTATTAAAGTGGCGTTATTTAAAGTGACTAGTAATACCTTTATTAAATCCATTTATTAAATTGATTAAAGTGGCCAGAGATTTGATTCAGTATGTTGGCAGCAGCCACTCTGTTAGTGATAGCTGTTTAACAGTCTGATGGCCTTGAGATAGAAGCTGTTTTACAGTCTCTCGGTCCCAGCTTGCTAGGTTTTCATAGTGTGTGTGTGTGTGTCTACCTTCGACTTTGCAGGCGTGTGTCTGCTGCACTCTTCCAGTGTCGTTATCCTTCTCTGCCGGCCACTCGTAGATATACACTGCTGTATGTGAGGAACCAGCATCCAGGACGATCCCATACTGAGAGATGGAGAGAGAGACATTCTCAACCTCTCTGACCCAGTCTGTAATACCTACATGTGTCAAGCAAACCACCATAGTCCCTGTACCTAAGAATGTAACCTGTCTAAATGACTACCAACCCGTAGCACACATCTTTACCCATGACATTTGTATTTATTCTGGATCCCCATTAGCTGATTGAGAAAGGAAAGCTGCTAGGAGCTCAGATTAAATAATTTAATAACTTAATAACCCTGTTCATCAGGGTATAATGACTAACACTGTGGAGTCACTAGTTTATACAGTGTCAAAGAACACACACAGGTGTCTGTAATCATAACGACAAACACTGTGGAGTCACTAGTTTATAAAGTGTCAAAGGACACACACAGGTGTCTGCAATCATAATGACAAACACTGCGGAGTCACTAGTTAATAAAGTGTCAAAGGACAAACACAGGTGTCTGCAATCATAATGACAAACACTGTGGAGTCACTAGTTTATAAAGTGTCAAAGGACACACACAGGTATCTGTAATCATAATTACATTTACATTTAAGTAATTTAGCAGACGCTCTTATCCAGAGCGACTTACAAATTGGAAAGTTCATACATATTCATCCTGGTCCCCCCGTGGGGAATGAACCCACAACCCTGGCGTTGCAAGCGCCATGCTCTACCAACTGAGCCACACGGGATGACAAAAAAAAGTCATGACAAACACTGTGGAGTCACTAGTTTATAAAGTGTCAGTATTCATCAGGCCTGATATCATTGGTTAATTCTCAGACATAAGAATAACATACAAAAACATAAATGGATAGCATACGATCATAGATACAATTTGGCTACATAGGCCTACAAATATTTACAAAGAATAGCAAAATCACAATAATCACAAAAATGGCTTCAGATCAAAGTCTACGTTGAGACCGAAGGGAGCAAGGTCCTTAAATTGAAAGATCCAGGTTCCTCTCATTTTAACAATAAATTGTCGAGGTCACCCCCTCTCCTAGGGAGGGTGACATGTTCGATGCCGATATAACGTAGGGTTGAAATCTAGTGGTCTGCTTCCAAAAAGTGGACCCCAACTGGGTAAGCCGTGTTTCTGCACCTGATGGTGCTACGATGCTCTGAGATACGTACTTTTAATTTGTGCTTTGTTTTACCCACATCATTTTTACCACAAGGACAAGTTATACGATAAATAACTGCCTTAGTGGAGCACGTAATAACACCTTTGATTGGGATCTGTTTCCCTGTTTGGGGGTGTTTGAAGGATCTGCATTTATAAGTGCCATTGCATTGAGCACAGCCATTACACTTGTAGTTTCCATCCAGTAGGGGTGTAAATAGACGTTGTGCAAGGATATTTTGGGGTGGTATATCAGAGTCAACCAATTGATCTCTGAGATTTCTGCCCCGTGAGAATACATCCAAGGGACGGTCCGAAAACACATTACCGATACTGTCATCGGATCTTAGAATGTGCCAATGTTTGTGAATGATTATTTTCCAAGTCTAGGTCCAAGAGGCTTCTAACAGCTTCTACCACCAAGCCATAAGACTCCTGACCATCTAATCAAATGGCTACCCAGACTATTTGCATTGCCCCATCCGCCCCCAAGCTGCTGCTACTCTCTGTTATTATCTATACATAGTCACCTTAATAACTCTACCTACATGTACATATTACCTCAATTACCTCGACTAACCGGTGCCCCCACACATTGACTCTGTACCGGTACCCCCTGTATATAGCCTCCACATTGACTCTGTACCGGTACCCCCTGTATATAGCCTCCACATTGACTCTGTACCGGTACCCCCTGTATATAGTCTCCACATTGACTCTGTACCGGTACCCCCTGTATATAGCCTCCACATTGACTCTGTGCCGGTTCCCCCTGTATATAGCCTCCACATTGACTCTGTACTGGTATCCCCTGTATATAGCCTCCACATTGACTCTGTACTGGTATCCCCTGTATATAGCCTCCACATTGACTCTGTACTGGTATCCCCTGTATATAGCCTCCACATTGACTCTGTACTGGTATCCCCTGTATATAGCCTCCACATTGACTCTGTACTGGTATCCCCTGTATATAGCGTCCACATTGACTCTGTACTGGTATCCCCTGTATATAGCCTCGCTATTGTTATTTTACTGCTGCTCTAAATTATTTGTTTATTTTATTTCTTATTCTTTTTAGGTATTTTTTTTAATGTATTTTTTTAACTGCATTGAAGGTTAAGGGATTGTAAGTAAGGTCTACACCTGTTGTATTTGGCGCATGTGACAAGATATTTCAGTTTTTTGCTAATTCTTTTGATTCGACAGAATTGGCTGGTAGGGCAAACTGTTTTTCAAGGGAAGCGGGTGACAACTGTCAGCCCTCAAACTGTTACGCTCAGTAGGTTTCCTGTAAAGATCAGTGTATAGAACATTATCTTCACACAAGATCAGAAGATCAAGGAAGCTGATTCTGCATCACTCCGCCATAGAACACAATATCATCAACGTACCATAACCCTAACCCTAACCCTAACCCTAACCCTAACCCATAGAACACAATATCATCAACGTACCCTAACCCTAACCCTAACCCTAACCCTAACCCTAACCCTAACCCATAGAACACAATATCATCAACGTACCCTAACCCTAACCCTAACCCTAACCCTAACCCTAACCCTAACCCTAACCCTAACCCATAGAACACAATATCATCAACGTTTCCAAATAATGATGTTTGGCAAGAAAAGATGTTTGAGAGGATTGAGAATTGACTGTTCCATGTAAATGTGGGTTACATAGCAATACCCTTCGTCAGAATAAAGAAATCATTTAGAAACATGAAGTAGTTGTGTGTGAGTACTATTTATAATTTATATAATGTTATAATGCATAATGCACTGGAAGGTAGTTTATTAGGATCACGTTGCAGAAGAGAATGCTCCATAGCTTCAATACCACCCTCGTGTGGAATATGTGTATAACGACTCAACATCAAAAGTAACTAACAAGGTATTCTCAGGGAGAGGATCAAAAGATTATATGATAGAGATCATACAGTTGGTGTCCTTTAGGAGGGGAGCTGTTCTGAGACCATACTGCTGGTGTCCTTTAGGAGGGGAGCTGTTCTGAGACCATACTGCTGGTGTCCTTTAGGAGGGGAGCTGTTCTGAGACCATACTGCTGGTGTCCTTTAGGAGGGGAGCTGTTCTGAGATCATACTGCTGGTGTCCTTTAGGAGGGGAGCTGTTCTGAGATCATACTGCTGGTGTCCTTTACAAAGGAGGGGAGCTGTTCTGAGATCATACTGCTGGTGTCCTTTAGGAGGGGAGCTGTTCTGAGATCATACTGCTGGTGTCCTTTAGGAGGGGAGCTGTTCTGAGACGCTGGTGTCCTTTAGGAGGGGAGCTGTTCTGAGACCATACTGCTGGTGTCCTTTAGGAGGGGAGCTGTTCTGAGACCATACTGCTGGTGTCCTTTAGGAGGGGAGCTGTTCTGAGATCATACTGCTGGTGTCCTTTAGGAGGGGAGCTGTTCTGAGACCATACTGCTGGTGTCCTTTAGGAGGGGAGCTGTTCTGAGATCATACTGCTGGTGTCCTTTAGGAGGGGAGCTGTTCTGAGACCATACTGCTGGTGTCCTTTAGGAGGGGAGCTGTTCTGAGACCATACTGCTGGTGTCCTTTAGGAGGGGAGCTGTTCTGAGACCATACTGCTGGTGTCCTTTAGGAGGGGAGCTGTTCTGAGACCATACTGCTGGTGTCCTTTAGGAGGGGAGCTGTTCTGAGATCATACTGCTGGTGTCCTTTAGGAGGGGAGCTGTTCTGAGACCATACTGCTGGTGTCCTTTACAAAGGAGGGGAGCTGTTCTGAGATCATACTGCTGGTGTCCTTTAGGAGGGGAGCTGTTCTGAGACCATACTGCTGGTGTCCTTTACAAAGGAGGGGAGCTGTTCTGAGACCATACTGCTGGTGTCCTTTAGGAGGGGAGCTGTTCTGAGACCATACTGCTGGTGTCCTTTAGGAGGGGAGCTGTTCTGAGACCATACTGCTGGTGTCCTTTAGGAGGGGAGCTGTTCTGAGACCATACTGCTGGTGTCCTTTAGGAGGGGAGCTGTTCTGAGACCATACTGCTGGTGTCCTTTAGGAGGGGAGCTGTTCTGAGACCATACTGCTGGTGTCCTTTAGGAGGGGAGCTGTTCTGAGATCATACTGCTGGTGTCCTTTAGGAGGGGAGCTGTTCTGAGACCATACTGCTGGTGTCCTTTAGGAGGGGAGCTGTTCTGAGACCATACTGCTGGTGTCCTTTAGGAGGGGAGCTGTTCTGAGATCATACTGCTGGTGTCCTTTAGGAGGAGAGCTGTTCTGAGATCATACTGCTGGTGTCCTTTACAAAGGAGGGGAGCTGTTCTGAGACCATACTGCTGGTGTCCTTTAGGAGGGGAGCTGTTCTGAGACCATACTGCTGGTGTCCTTTAGGAGGGGAGCTGTTCTGAGATCATACTGCTGGTGTCCTTTAGGAGGGGAGCTGTTCTGAGACCATACTGCTGGTGTCCTTTAGGAGGGGAGCTGTTCTGAGATCATACTGCTGGTGTCCTTTAGGAGGGGAGCTGTTCTGAGACCATACTGCTGGTGTCCTTTAGGAGGGGAGCTGTTCTGAGACCATACTGCTGGTGTCCTTTAGGAGGGGAGCTGTTCTGAGATCATACTGCTGGTGTCCTTTAGGAGGGGAGCTGTTCTGAGACCATACTGCTGGTGTCCTTTAGGAGGGGAGCTGTTCTGAGACCATACTGCTGGTGTCCTTTAGGAGGGGAGCTGTTCTGAGATCATACTGCTGGTGTCCTTTAGGAGGGGAGATGTTCTGAGACCATACTGCTGGTGTCCTTTAGGAGGGGAGATGTTCTGAGACCATACTGCTGGTGTCCTTTAGGAGGGGAGCTGTTCTGAGACCATACTGCTGGTGTCCTGTAGGAGGGGAGCTGTTCTGAGATCATACTGCTGGTGTCCTTTAGGAGGGGAGCTGTTCTGAGATCATACTGCTGGTGTCCTTTAGGAGGGGAGCTGTTCTGAGATCATACTGCTGGTGTCCTTTACAAAGGAGTGGATTCAACATGTCAATACCTCTACAACTAGTGATGAAGTCAATCTCTCCTCCACTTTGAACCAGGAGAGATTGACTTGCATATTATTAATGTTAGCTCTCTGTGTATATTTAAAGACAGACCTCTCCCCATCCTTGCTACTGTTGTATCAATATGTTTTGACCATGACAGTTTATAATCCAGGGTTACTCCAAGCAGTTTAGTCTCCTCAACCTCAATTTCCACATTATTCATTACAAGATTTAGTTAAGGTTTAGGGTTTACTGAATGATTTGTCCCAAACAAAATGCTTTTAGTTTTAGAAATATTTAGGACTAACTTATTCCTTGCCATCCATTCTGAAACTAACTGCAGCTCTTTGTTAAGTGTTGCAGTCATTTCAGTCGTTGTGGTCGCTGACGTGTAGTGTTGAGTCATCCGCACACATAGACAAACTGGCTTTACTCAAAGCCAGTGGCATGTCATTAGTAAAGATTGAAAAAGTAAGGGGCCTAGACAGCTGCCCTGGGGAATTCCTGATTCTACCTGGATTATGTTGGAGAGGCTTCCATTAAAGAACACCCTCTGTGTTCTGTTAGACAGGTAACTCTTTATCCACAATATAGCAGGGGGTGTAAAGACACATGCTTTTTTCCAGCAATAGACTGTGATCGAGAATGTCAAAAGCCGCACTGAAGTCTAACAAAACAGCCCCCACTATTTTTTTTATCATCAGTTTCTCTCAGCCAACCATCAGTCATTTCTGTAAGTGCTGTGCTTGTTGAATGTCCTTCCCTATAAGTGCTCTGAAAGTCTGTTGTCAACGTGTTTACTGTAAAATATAATTTTATCTGGTCAAACACAATTTTTCCAAAAGTTTACTAAGGGTTGGTAACAGGCTGATTGATCGGCTATTTGAGTCAGATAACTGGATTGGGGGCGGTATTTTGACGTCCGGATGAAAAGCGTGCCCAAAGTAAACTGCCTGCTACTCAGGCCCAGAAGCTAGGAAATGCATATAATTGGTAGATTTGGATAGAAAACACTCTAAAGTTTAAGAATAATATAAAATAATGTCTGTGAGTATAACAGAACTGAAATGGCAGGCGAAACCCCGAGGACAAACCATCCCCCCAAAAAATGTTTTCATCCTACCACTGATTTCAATGGCTGGCACTTTTATAATAGGGCGAAATCGTGCCCGATTGCAGTTCCTAGGGCTTCCACTAGATGTCAACAGTCTTTAGAAAGAGTTTCAGGCTGGTTTTGGGAAAAATGAGCCAGTAATGTTTGTTTTTCACGGTGGCTCCCATTTTGGCTGTAGTGTTTCCAAGCACGTGAATGAGAGCGCTTTATTTGGTCTTTTTCTCCGGTAAAGACAATAACGATTCTCCGTCTTAAATTGTATCGTTTATTTGCGTATTAGGGTACCTGAGGTTTGTTATAAACTTTGAGTGACTTGTTTGGATACGTTTATTGGTAACGTTTGGGATTCATTTTGTATGCATTTTGAAGGAGGGAAACCGAGTGGATTATTGACTGAAGCGCGCCAGCTAAACTGAGTTAAGGATATAAAGGACTTTATCAAACAAAAGGACCATTTGTAATGAAACTGGGACCTTTTGGAGTGCCAACAGAAGAAGATCTTCAAAGGTAAGGCATATATTATATCGCTATTTCTGACTTTCGTGTCGCAACTCCCTGGTTGAAAATGATTTGTTATGCATTTGTGTGCTGGGCGCTGTCCTCAGATAATCGCATGGTTTGCTTTCGCCGTAAAGCCTTTTTGAAATCTGACACGGCGGCTGGATTAACAACAAGTTAAGCTTTATTTTGATGCATTGCACTTGTGAATTCATGAAAGTTTAATATTTATAGTAATAGCGTCCGACTAATCTATATTTATAGTAATAGCGTCCCGCTAATCTATATTTATAGTAATAGCGTCCCGCTAATCTATATTTATAGTAATAGCGTCCCACTAATCTATATTTATAGTAATAGCGTCCCACTAATCTATATTTATAGTAATAGCGTCCCACTAATCTATATTTATAGTAATAGCGTCCCACTAATCTATATTTATAGTAATAGCGTCCCACTAATCTATATTTATAGTAATAGCGTCCCACTAATCTATATTTATAGTAATAGCGTCCCACTAATCTATATTTATAGTAATAGCGTCCCACTAATCTATATTTATAGTAATAGCGTCCCACTAATCTATATTTATAGTAATAGCGTCCCGCTAGCATCCCACTAATCTATATTTATAGTAATAGCGTCCCACTAATCTATATTTATAGTAATAGCATCCCGCTAGCATCCCACTAATCTATATTTATAGTAATAGCGTCCCACTAATCTATATTTATAGTAATAGCGTCCCGCTAGCATCCCACTAATCTATATTTATAGTAATAGCGTCCCGCTAGCATCCCACTAATCCGCAAGAAGTTTTATGGGGTATTTACTATTCTTGGGTAGCGAAATGACTCTAGCTTCCCTCCAGGCCTGAGGGTACACACTTTCTAGTAGGCTTAAATTGAAGATTTGGCAAATAGGAGTGGCAATATCGTCTGCTATTATCCTCAGTCATTTTCCATCCAGATTGTCAGACCCCGGTGGCTTGTCATTGTTGATAGACAACAATACTTTTTTCACACTGACTTTTCAGAATTCAAAAGTACAATTCTTGTCTTTCATAATTTGGTCCGATATACTTGGATGTGTAGTGTCGGTGTTTGTTGCTGGCATATCATCCCTAAATTGCAAATGAAAAAGTCATTCAAGTAGTTGACAATATCAATGGGCTTTGTGATGAATGAGCCATCTGATTGAATGAGCCGTCTGATTGAATGAGCCATCTGATTCAATGAGCCATCTGATTCAATGAGCCATCTGATTCAATGAGCCATCTGATTCAATGAGCCATCTGATTCAATGAGCCATCTGATTCAATGAGCCATCTGATTCAATGAATGATGGAGCTGAGTTGGCTTTTTTTCCCCAAAATGTAATTTAAGGTGCCCCAAAGCTTTTTACCATCTTTTTACTTGGCCCCATGTTTTGGGATGTAGATGTGGACATCCGCCAGGCTCTGGAGAGGGAACCCACGCCTGCTACCTGCCCTCCTGAGTGCGTCTACTTTCCCACGGGGGTAAGGGATAGGCTGTTTACCTGGGTGCACACATCCCTCATCGCTGTACACCCAGGTATCACCTACACCATCCAATCCAATCCATCTCTGCTAAGTACTGATGGCCCACCTTGGCGCAGGACGTCACCCACTACGTCCAAACAACATTTCCCGGTACACTCCAGCAGGGAAACTCCTTCCCATGCCTCAGCGGTCTTGGTCTCATCTGTTCATAGACTTCGTCACTGATCTCACCCTCATGTTTCCCTCTTCAGGCCGGTGGTTCCTGGTCCCCTGATGCCGTCCCCCCACGACACCCCTCCGCCTCCCCTGGACATCGATGGGACCCCTGCCTCTACCGTCAGGTCCCTACTGGACTCCCGACATCCCTACTGAACGTTGTAGCGGTTGTGGGGGTCAGCTTCAGTACCTGGTGGACTGGGAGGGGTACGTTCCAGAGGAGCACTGTTGGGTCCCGGTGGCTGACATCCTGGACCCCAATATCGTCCGTGATTTTCATCTACGCCGTCTAGACCGGCCCGTTCCTCGCCCTCGGAACCATACTCCTGGTTGGCGTGGTTCTGTGGCTAGGGCCACACGACGGGGGGTAGAGTCACGCCTACTCCCACTGCCTCTCTCTAGAGCTCGACGTCACCAGTCTACTAACCACTAGCCCTGGCACAATCATTCCGCACACCTGGACCTCATCACCCTGATTACTCTCCTTTTATTTAGCCCTCAGTAGCCTCAGTCATTAGGCAGTATTGGTTTTGTTTCAGCTTCTCCTGTTTTGTGTATCTGCCTTTATTATTAAAACCACCTTCTGCACCTGCTTCCTGCTTACGTTACAAGAACGGCAAGATGACAATCTGCAAGTCATGGAGACATCAGTTCTGAATGTGAATCCATGATAACAATGACAGAGAAACCTGATTAACTAACGGACCCCAGGCCATTCCATGTAATTGATCTACTCCAAAGCTAGCACACCTGATTCAACTTGTCAACTAATCCTCGAGTCTTGAATGGCTTGTTCAGAGCAACAGCACAATTGTGAAACATCTGGGTGTCCCCGAGGAGAGGTTTGAGAAACACTGCAGTACATTACAGTAAAAAAAAAGTAGAGAAAGTCCTTTCAACATTGATTCAGAACCAAAAATGAACCAGAAAAGATGCATTTTCAACGTCCGGAAAATACATATTTTAAACTTCCTGAAAATACTTTCATTCAGAACCTAAAATGAACCTAACTTCAGCATCTGGAATTGTATCATATAATGTATTTTAAATGTAATTTTGCTTACTGGGTTCAGATTTTTGGGAACACACTAAAAAGTAATTTGACATTGTTGATTAGTCAGCATACATTTGGATTAAAATGGCATGAAGAAAATGCTAGCATATGTACACTCACTGCAATTCAACAAAAGGAGATGAGTTCCTGTAAGTTACCACAATCACACCATGAGTAGTTAATCGTAAAACATACACCTCTGCCTTTCTTTCTTCATTACTAGCTGCACGATGTACTGAGAACCCAGCTGGCTGTATGGACGGGGACAGTATATCTGGAGAGAGATGAGAACCCAGCTGGATGTATGGACGGGAACAGTATATCTGGAGAGAGATGAGAACCCAGCTGGATGTATGGACGGGAATAGTGTATCTGGAGAGAGACATGATTCCGTGAAACAGAGTATGTTACAGTCCTTGATGTCTCTCTGGAAGGAGATCCTCGCCCTGAGCTCGTCTACTTTATTGTCCAGGAACTGAACATTAGCGAGTAATATACTCTGAAGTGGTGGATGGTATGCACGCCTCCTGAGTCAGACTAGACACTACACTGTGCTTCACTCAGCACATATGTGACTCATTTCAGGAAACTAGGCATTTGTCGCAAGTCATTTCTTCACAGGAGAGCCATCTTGAACCTAAACGTTTTTTAAATCAGAAATACAGATATTACACATTTAAAATGTTGTCAGAAAGTCGTTTTCATTTCAAGTTAAAGTGTACTGTTCGCTAGCTAGCTAACATTAGCTGGCTGGCTCGCTAGCTAATGTTACGTGTATGATCTGTGCAGTAATATTATTCGTATCTCAGAGCCATTTGCATTGCTAGTTATAGCCTAACGTTAGCTAGCTAACATTGAACCTGGTTGGTTAGCTACCTGCAGATTCATGCAGGGTAGTAACGTTATGAGTTGGGATTATGGTTCATTGTTTAGCTAGCTAGCTACATGTCTAAACAAAAGACACCACTATGCAAGTAACCATTTCAATAGAATGTTCATGATATCACTGCGACAACTGTCAATAGACGTCGCTGGTAAATTCGCTCTCATGTGAGTGTGCCAGAGAGCAGAATAACTGACGAATTTACAAATGCTCAACACCTGTTGAATGTGGCCGGTGTCAGTAAACATTGACAAAAAAACATAATTAAATTGTTGCCAGCAGCACAGTTGCAGTCACCAACACTCTGCTCTGCTAAGGCGAGTATTTTGTGTCTGGAGGTAGCTAGCCAATATTAGTCTGATAGCTTGGGTGCTTGACTGCTGTTGTTAGGTCAGAATGCTCAGATCAACCCTACTCCTCGGCCAGAGTGTCCAGTGTACTCTGAACGCTCCGAGAGCGAAACGCTCTGAATTTACAAATGGACAAGCTGACAACGCTCTGAGTTAACGAACACCCAGAGCACAATCTGGCACTCCAGATTACATTTACGAACACACCCGTAGTATAAACCAGCCTTTAGTCTTGAAATCTTTGATTGTTTAATACACAGCCTCACAGGTTAATCCTTAAAGAGATGGGTGGTGCTAAAGCTTTAGAGGATGTGAACATTGGTGTAGACAAAGAAGAGCTCTCCAGTAGGTGTACCAAAAAATTCAAGGGCCATTTTCTCAAAACTGAGGTTACAAGTTTATTAACCTTCAAAGCAGAATTACTTTCCGATTGTTCCTCAACTGTATAATATACATTTTCTAGCTCTGAGTCTCTAGTTTTATCCAATCTAAAAAACACAATTTCAAAATTTGCTACATAAGACCGAATCGTGCCGTTCGGTCACATAGCCAAGCTGCAGGCTAAGGTTAAATCTAGACGTGGGTTTCTCTATCATAGTTGCTCCTCTTTCACCCCAGCTGCCAAACTAACCCTGATTCAGATGACCATCCTACCCATGCTAGATTAGGGAGATCTAATTTATAGATCGGCAGGTAAGGGTGCTCTCGAGCGGCTAGATGTCTTTACTTTTCGGCCATCAGATTTGCCACCAATGCTCCTTATAGGACACATCACTGCACTCATTACTCCTCTTTAAACTGGCCATCTCTGTATACCCGGAGCAAAACACACTGGTCGATGCTTATTTATAAAACCCTCTTAGTGACTGGGTGTAATGATACACCATCCAAAGCGTAATTAATAACTTCACCATGCTCAAAGGGATATTCAGTGTCTGCTTATATTTATCCATCTACCAATAGGTGTCCTTCTTTGCCAGGCATTGGAAAACCTCCATGGTCTTTGTGGTTGATTCTGTGCTTGAAATTCGCTACTCCACTGTGGGACCTTACAGACAATTGTATGTGTGGGGTACAGAGATGGGGTAATCACTCCAAAATCTGGTTAACCACTATTATTGCACACAGTGAGTCCATGCAATGTATTATGTGAAGAAAATATATACAGTGGGGAGAACAAGTATTTGATACACTGCCGATTTTGCAGGTTTTCCTACTTACAAAGCATGTAGAGGTCTGTAATTTTGATCATAGGTACACTTCAACTGTGAGAGACGGAATCTAAAACAAAAATCCAGAAAATCACATTGTATGATTTTTAAGTAATTCATTTGCATTTTATTGCATGACATAAGTATTTGATACATCAGAAAAGCAGAACTTAATATTTGGTACAGAAACCTTTGTTTGCAATTACAGAGATCATACGTTTCCTGTAGTTCTTGACCAGGTTTGCACACACTGCAGCAGGGATTTTGGCCCACTCCTCCATACAGACCTTCTCCAGATCCTTCAGGTTTCGGGGCTGTCGCTGGGCAATACGGACTTTTAGCTCCCTCCAAAGATTTTCTATTGGGTTCAGATCTGGAGACTGGCTAGGCCACTCCAGGACCTTGAGATGCTTCTTACGGAGCCACTCCTTAGTTGCCCTGGCTGTGTGTTTCGGGTCGTTGTCATGCTGGAAGACCCAGCTACGACCCATCTTCAATGCTCTTACTGAGGGAAGGAGGTTGTTGGCCAAGATCTCGCGATACATGGCCCCATCCATCCTCCCCTCAATACGGTGCAGTCGTCCTGTCCCCTTTGCAGAAAAGCATCCCCAAAGAATGATGTTTCCACCTCCATGCTTCACGGTTGGGATGGTGTTCTTGGGGTTGTACTCATCCTTCTTCTTCTTCCAAACACGGCGAGTGACCAAAAAGCTCTATTTTTGTCTCATCAGACCACATGACCTTCTCCCATTCCTCCTCTGGATCATCCAGATGGTCATTGGCAAACTTCAGACGGGCCTGGACATGCGCTGGCTTGAGCAGGGGGACCTTGTGTACACTGCAGGATTTTAATCCATGACGGCGTAGTGTGTTACTAATGGTTTTCTTTGAGACTGTGGTCCCAGCTCTCTTCAGGTCATTGACCAGGTCCTGCCGGGTAGTTCTGGGCTGATCCCTCACCTTCCTCATGATCATTGACGCCCCACGAGGTGAGATCTTGCATGGAGCCCCAGACCGAGGGTGATTGACCGTCATCTTCAACTTCTTCCATTTTCTAATAATTGCGCCAACAGTTGTTGCCTTCTCCCCAAGCTGCTTGCCTATTGTCCTGTAGCCCATCCCAGCCTTGTGCAGGTCTACAATTTTATCCCTGATGTCCTTACACAGCTCTCTGGTCTTGGCCATTGTGGAGAGGTTGGAGTCTGTTTGATTGAGTGTGTGGACAGGTGTCTTTTATACAGGTAACGAGTTCAAACAGGTGCAGTTAATACAGGTAATGAGTGGAGAACAGGAGGGCTTCTTAAAGAAAAACTAACAGGTCTGTGAGAGACGGAATTCTTACTGGTTGGTAGGTGATCAAATACTTATGTCATGCAATAAAATGCAAATTAATTAGTTAAAAATCATACAATGTGATTTTCAGGATTTTTGTTTTAGATTCCGTCTCTCACAGTTGAAGTGTACCTATGATAAAAATTACAGACCTTTACATGCTTTGTAAGTAGGAAAACCTGCAAAATCGGCAGTGTATCAAATACTTGTTCTCCCCACTGTATATATTATGTGACTTGTCGAGCACATTTGTACTCCTGAATGTATTTAGGCTTGCCATAAAAGGGGTAAAAGACTTATTGATTCAAGACATTTCAGCTTTAAATTTGGAATTAATTGGTAAAAATGTCTAAACAAAAAATTCCACTTTTTACATTGTGGGATATTGTGTATAGATCAGTGACTACATATATAAACGTTATCCATTTTAAATTCAGGCTGTAAGACAACAAAATATGGAAAAAGTCAAGCGCCGTGAAAAGTTTCTGAAGGCACTGTATGGCACAGTCTCGTTGGCTTGTGGCTACTGTCTACTGGCTAGTTGGCTAGCTAACTGGCTATAATAGGACATTCACAAGATTGTTGTTTGTGCTCTGATTTCTTTTACACAGATGACTTCAGCCATATGAAAAACCTTCCATAGCTAAATATACCTATCTAGCTAGCTTCCTTTGCTTGTAGCTTGCTTCTCATCCAACTGTTGTTAGCTAGTTAGCTACAGCTGCTAGCCTGCTACAGCTAGCTGCTGCTATTACGCAGCAACCGAGTAGCTGGTCCCGGTTTTAGAACTCTGAGATTCGGCTGAAAAGATGTTAGCATTGTCAAAAATGTTACAAAAAGGTAGCACATCGTTGGTTCTTAATGGACAGAAATGAGCACGTGAGAGCGATGAATTATATATTTAATAAAACGTGTTGCACCTACAAACTTAGAAAAAAAAAATTGTCCTCAACTGGTAGTACCAGTCTTGTCCCATCCATGCAACTCCCCTACAGACTTGGAAGAGACAAAGGTCGAGAGCCATGCGTCCTACGAAACACAACCCTGCCAAGGTGCACGGCTTCTTGACACGCTGCTCGCTTAACCCAGAAGTCAGCCGCACCAATGTGTCAGAGGAAACACCGTCCAACTGGTAACTGCCAACTGGTAACTGCGGTCAGCTTGCAGGCACCTGGCCCACCACAAGGAGTCGCAAGAGCACAATGGGACAGGGAAATCCCGGCCGGCCAAACCCTCCCCTAACCCAGACGACACTGGGCCAATTGTGCACCGCCTCACGGGTCCCCCGGTCATGGCCAGTTGTGAGCCTGGGATCGAACCCGGGGCTGTAGTGATGCAGTGCCTTAGACCGCTGCACCACTCGGGAGGTCCGCCATCAGACATTTTTTAAATCCTATAGTCACTTTATGGATGCTACAGTCTCGTTTTAGTCCGACGTCTAAAATTTGAGCTAGATAGGCGCAGAAAATACTCTGAAAACTCAATTGTCAACGACCCTGTTAAGATATCCGGTATGTGGTGCTTGGTAACGGACGTGCAGCTCATGACGAGAGGTGGGGAATGTGTGGTGTACCTTTTCATAAACATTGGTGTCATATTGGCTTAGATATGATGGTAGGGAGATTTAAATTCAACATTGAGCTTCAACCAATGCATAATCTAGTCTACAATATTATGGATTTTTCCATCCCAGCCACAGAATCTGAAAAAGCTATCGCAAATATTTATTGTACGTCGTTGCCATAACAACCACATATGGTACCTTGTACTTCTGTAGGAGAGGCTTGTTCTGCAATACTGCTGTTGTCACCAGGGCAACTATCGCTGTGATACCAAGCGCTGTGATGATGATCACAGCCTTATGCCAGGCGTTCTTTCCTTTCGTCTCTGAGGAAGAAGGAGAGATGTGGAGAGAGGGAGAGAGGCAGGAGAAGAGAGAGGGAGGGGCAGAGTTAGCATCTTCCATCCAGCTGCTGATGATGTCACATCTGTATTATTGATGACAGGAGGGTTCTGAGTGTTATTGTTGCTGTTGTGTAACTAGGGACTAGTTCTAAATGTGTTGTAAATGTCCATATTAACTCAAGTTAATGCTCTAACCAGAGGTAGTTTCAACAAGTGTTAGCCGCGGCCATTCGCTAACATTACACTAGGTTAGGGAAGGAGAGGGTGGAAAGAGAGGGGGGGGGGGGGGGGGGGGGTTAGTGAAAGGGAGGGAGGAGGGTGGGTTAAGGTTAGTGAAAGGGAGGGAGGACAGGTGGCGGAATAGAGGTAGAGAGGGTAAAGGGTGGGGAAGAGAGGGAGGAGGGTAGGGAGAGAGGGATAAAGGAGGTGGGGGGAGAGAGGGAGAGCGGGATAAAGGAGGTGGGGGGAGAGAGGGATAGAATAAGGTGGGGGAAGAGAGGGAGAGAGGGATAGAATAGGGTAGGGGAAGAGAGGGAGGAGGGTAGGGGGAGAGAGGGAGAGAGGGATAGAATAGGGTAGGGGAAGAGAGGGAGGAGGGTAGGGGGAGAGAGGGAGGAGGGTAGGGAGAGAGGGATAAAGGAGGGTGGGGGAAGAGAGGGAGAGAGGGAGAGAGGGATAAAGGAGGGTGGGGGAAGAGAGGGAGGAGGGTAGGGAGAGAGGGATAAAGGAGGGTGGGGGAAGAGAGGGAGAGAGGGAGAGAGGGATATAGGAGGGTGGGGGGGAGAGAGGGAGGAGGGAGGAGGGTAGGGGGAGAGAGGGAGGAGGGTAGGGGGAGAGAGGGAGGAGGGTAGGGGGAGAGAGGGAGGAGGGTAGGGGGAGAGAGGGAGGAGGGTAGGGGGAGAGGGAGGAGGGATAGAGGAGGGTGGTGGAAGAGAGGGAGAGAGGGAGGAGGGTAGGGGGAGAGAGGGAGGAGGGTAGGGGGAGAGAGGGAGGAGGGTAGGGGGAGAGAGGGAGGAGGGTAGGGGGGAGAGAGGGAGGAGGGTAGGGGGAGAGAGGGAGGAGGGATAGAGGAGGGTGGTGGAAGAGAGGGAGGAGGGTAGGGGGAGAGCGGGAGAGAAGGAAGAGGGTGGGAGGAGAGAGGGAGAGAGGGATAGAGGCAGGAGGGTGGGGGAATACATGAGACAGGAGAGATTGACATGCATATTATTAATGTTTGCTCTCTCTGTGCATCCAAGGGCCTGCTGTGCTGCCCTGTTCTGAGCCTTTATTATGGACAGACTTCTCCCCATCTTAGCTACAGCTGCACCATCGAGATCATCCTGACTGATTGCATCACTGCCTGGTATGGCAACTGCTCAGTCTCTGACCGCAAGGCACTACAGAGGGTAGTGCGTACGGCCCAGTACATCACTGGGGCCAAGCTTCCTGCCATCCAGGACCTCTATACCAGGTGGTGTCAGGGGAAGGCCCTAAAAGTTGTCAATGACTCCAGCCACCCTAGTCATAAACTGTTCTCTCTGCTACCACACGGCAAGCGGTACCGGAGCACCAAGTCTAGGTCCAAAAGGCTTCTTAACAGCTTCTACCCTCAAGCCATAAGAGTCCTGAACAGCTAATCAAATGGCTACCCGGACTATTAGCTTTTATATTTGAGTAGCTGCTGCCTTGGTAGGAACTAATGGGGATCCATAGTAAATACAAAATACAAAATCATCGGCAAGGAAACAATTGCCGCATTGTAACTCTGAGTGATCCAGTTTGTCCCAAAACAGATCGTAGTAGATACAGCTTCTACAACGCTGGAACCGGTCATTTACCAGACAAAGAGGGCTCCATTGGAAAACTCGTCTGGGACTAACTTCGTCAGCTTGATGGCTAAAGTTAGCAACTTAGCTAGAGGCTATTTCAAGCAGACTTTAACCTGTGAGTTAAGCAGGATTCCGGGAAAAGAAAAAGAGGTCCTAGCTGTTAAAAGCTAAGCGCGGAATCCATGCAACAACAGGTTCGGTTTTTATGTTTAACAAAGATGGATTGTTTTAGTTAAAGTAACAAACCTAGTGTTTCCTGTATAGTGTTCCGCTGCACTCTGGGAGAAGGTTTCTCCCCTAGGAAACTCTTTTCCACCTTCTCCTCCCTCCTTAATCCCCCTCCCTCCTCTGTCTCCGCGGACAACTTTGTCAACCACTTTGAAAAGAAGGTTGACAACATCCGCTCCTTATTCACTCAGCCTATTGAGTCCACTGGTCCCACTCAATCACTCAGCCTATTGAGTCCACTGGTCACACTCAATCACTCAGCCTATTGAGTCCACTGGTCACACTCAATCACTCAGCCTATTGAGTCCACTGGTCACACTCAATCACTCAGCCTATTGAGTCCACTGGTCACACTCAATCACTCAGCCTATTGAGTCCACTGGTCACACTCAATCACTCAGCCTATTGAGTCCACTGGTCACACTCAATCACTCAGCCTATTGAGTCCACTGGTCACACTCAATCACTCAGCCTATTGAGTCCACTGGTCTCTCTCATTCACTCAGCCTATTGAGTCCACTGGTCACACTCAATCACTCAGCCTATTGAGTCCACTGGTCTCTCTTATTCACTCAGCCTATTGACTCCACTGGTCTCTCTTATTCACTCAGCCTATTGAGTCCACTGGTCTCTCTTATTCACTCAGCCTATTGAGTCCACTGGTCTCACTCAATCACTCAGCCTATTGAGTCCACTGGTCACACTCAATCACTCAGCCTATTGAGTCCACTGGTCACACTCAATCACTCAGCCTATTGAGTCCACTGGTCACACTCAATCACTCAGCCTATTGAGTCCACTGGTCACACTCAATCACTCAGCCTATTGAGTCCACTGGTCACACTCAATCACTCAGCCTATTGAGTCCACTGGTCACACTCAATCACTCAGCCTATTGAGTCCACTGGTCTCTCTCATTCACTCAGCCTATTGAGTCCACTGGTCACACTCAATCACTCAGCCTATTGAGTCCACTGGTCACACTCAATCACTCAGCCTATTGAGTCCACTGGTCTCTCTCATTCACTCAGCCTATTGAGTCCACTGGTCACACTCAATCACTCAGCCTATTGAGTCCACTGGTCTCTCTTACTCACTCAGCCTATTGAGTCCACTGGTCTCTCTTATTCACTCAGCCTATTGAGTCCACTGGTCTCTCTTATTCACTCAGCCTATTGAGTCCACTATTGAGTCCACTGGTCTCTCTTATTCACTCAGCCTATTGAGTCCACTGGTCTCACTCAATCACTCAGCCTATTGAGTCCACTGGTCACACTCAATCACTCAGCCTATTGAGTCCACTGGTCACACTCAATCACTCAGCCTATTGAGTCCACTGGTCACACTCAATCACTCAGCCTATTGAGTCCACTGGTCACACTCAATCACTCAGCCTATTGAGTCCACTGGTCACACTCAATCACTCAGCCTATTGAGTCCACTGGTCACACTCAATCACTCAGCCTATTGAGTCCACTGGTCTCTCTCATTCACTCAGCCTATTGAGTCCACTGGTCACACTCAATCACTCAGCCTATTGAGTCCACTGGTCACACTCAATCACTCAGCCTATTGAGTCCACTGGTCTCTCTCATTCACTCAGCCTATTGAGTCCACTGGTCACACTCAATCACTCAGCCTATTGAGTCCACTGGTCTCTCTTACTCACTCAGCCTATTGAGTCCACTGGTCTCTCTTAT
The DNA here is from genome assembly GCF_045679555.1 of Salvelinus alpinus. Taxonomy (NCBI): domain Eukaryota; kingdom Metazoa; phylum Chordata; class Actinopteri; order Salmoniformes; family Salmonidae; genus Salvelinus; species Salvelinus alpinus. The sequence goes on from NC_092088.1 coordinate 109,698,170, forward strand.
TCACTCAGCCTATTGAGTCCACTGGTCTCTCTCATTCACTCAGCCTATTGAGTCCACTGGTCACACTCAATCACTCAGCCTATTGAGTCCACTGGTCTCTCTCATTCACTCAGCCTATTGAGTCCACTGGTCACACTCAATCACTCAGCCTATTGAGTCCACTGGTCTCTCTTACTCACTCAGCCTATTGAGTCCACTGGTCTCTCTTATTCACTCAGCCTATTGAGTCCACTGGTCTCTCTTATTCACTCAGCCTATTGAGTCCACTGGTCTCACTCAATCACTCAGCCTATTGAGTCCACTGGTCACACTCAATCACTCAGCCTATTGAGTCCACTGGTCACACTCAATCACTCAGCCTATTGAGTCCACTGGTCCCACTCAATCACTCAGCCTATTGAGTCCACTGGTCACACTCAATCACTCAGCCTATTGAGTCCACTGGTCACACTCAATCACTCAGCCTATTGAGTCCACTGGTCACACTCAATCACTCAGCCTATTGAGTCCACTGGTCACACTCAATCACTCAGCCTATTGAGTCCACTGGTCACACTCAATCACTCAGCCTATTGAGTCCACTGGTCACACTCAATCACTCAGCCTATTGAGTCCACTGGTCACACTCACACAGAACTACCCCATGCCTTGATCTCTTTCTGGATTATTTTGCATCCACAGTGGACACATGGGTGGATGAAGCACATCAATGCTCAGCTGCTAACAAAACTGATGCGGAGGTCCAGCCAAGGGACAGTATCGCAAATATCTAATCAAAATGTGGACATGAATCACAACACAGCAGGCGCTCAGGACAATCCACCACATCTTATATCAGGCTCAATTTGGAGGCTGACAAGGCAGCCTTATTGGTTAAAGTGCTGAATGTATCCCCTTAGTTCACCACGTCTCTGCTGCACACGGCCAGGGGCAAAGTAGTATGTTGCAAGAAAGTGCTACCACCACATACAGCTCTGTTCATCGTATGTCAACCAACACACAGGCGGAGCCTGTTGTAAGACCAAAAGATATGCAGCTGTAACATCCAGGAGAGGAAGGCCTATCAACCCAGATCAGGGTGGAGCCGACATCACGGGCACTGTTGTCAACATTCTGCTACACCAACCAGCTATCACTGAAATGCTGGTAAAGCAGCAAAGGTTGTCCTCATTACTACCTCTTAGTGTACCTGTGTTTACAGCAAAGGTTGTCCTCATTACCACCTCTTAGTGTACCTGTGTTTACAGCAAAGGTTGTCCTCATTACCACCTCTTTGTGTACCTGTGTTTACAGCAAAGGTTGTCCTCATTACCACCTCTTTGTGTACCTGTGTTTACAGCAAAGGTTGTCCTCATTACCACCTCTTAGTGTACCTGTGTTTACAGCAAAGGTTGTCCTCATTACCACCTCTTTGTGTACCTGTGTTTACAGCAAAGGTTGTCCTCATTACCACCTCTTAGTGTACCTGTGTTTACAGCAAAGGTTGTCCTCATTACCACCTCTTAGTGTACCTGTGTTTACAGCAAAGGTTGTCCTCATTACCACCTCTTAGTGTACCTGTGTTTATTGCAAAGACAGGCTGTACTTTTTGGAGCAATTCACCAGAGATCTAGTCTGCAGTTGATATGGAGGCTAACAGAGGTTATGCAGAGGCCGAAAGGCTTCTGAAAAAACCACTTTGTAGATGACTATAGAATCACCACAACTCACATTGAGAAGGCTCTAAGCTGGCCACCAATCAGGGTTGAAGATTCCACATCCCTACAAGACCATCTGTCTCTTTGAACTGACAGTTCTTTTGTTTTCTTCATGGTGTTGGATGACAAAGGGATATTGCATGCGTGTTACCTCATTTTTATACCCTAGTGAAACAGGAAGTGATGTAATGGCTCACGATAGTTCCTTAAGATTTAGATAAACTTAAATAAGTGGAATTTAATTCCTGGCTTAATTTTGGTAGATGTTATTTACAATAATCTTTAAGGGTGCCTTTGATAAAACCTTGATTTGGAGGACATTGATTTTTTATTCAATCAATAAATTATTTTGGTGGGTTCCATTGAAACATTAATAAAGTACAGTATTTCTCACATTTTGGTATTTAGATTTTATCTCTATAATTAGATTGTTTATATTTTTTTAAGTATTGTTTGTGCATTGCCAGTCAGGGGGTGCCAGTAATGTTGGAGACCACTGTACAGTCGTGGCCAAAAGTTTTGAGAATGACACAAATATTAATTTCCACAAAGTTTGCTGCTTCAGTGTCTTTAGAGATTTTTGGCAGATGTTGCTATGGAATACTGAAGTATAATTACAAGCATTTCATAAGTGTCAAAGGCTTTTATTGACAATTACATGAAGTTGATGCAAAGAGTCAATATTTGCAGTGTTGACCCTTCTTTTTCAAGACCTCTGCAATCTGCCCTGGCATTCTGTCAATTAACTTCTGGGCCACATCCTGACTGATGGCAGCCCATTCTTGCATAATCAATGCTTGGAGTTTGTCAGAATTTGTGGGTTTTTGTTTGTCCACCCGCCTCTTGAGGATTGACCACAAGTTCTCAATGGGATTAAGGTCTGGGGAGTTTCCTGGCCATGGGCCCAAAATATCAATGTTTTGTTCCCCGAGCCACTTAGTTATCACTTTTGCCTTATGGCAAGGTGCTCCATCATGCTGGAAAAGGCATTGTTTGTCACCAAACTGTTCCTGGATGGTTGGGAGAAGTTGCTCTCGGAGGATGTGTTGGTACCATTCTTTATTCATTGCTGTGTTCTTAGGCAAAATTGTGAGTGAGCCCACTCCCTTAGCTGAGAAGCAACCCCACACATGAATGGTCTCAGGATGCTTTACTGTTGGCATGACACAGGACTGATGATAGGACTGTAATCTACGACTACATAGACTGAGACTGTAGAATCTACGACTACATAGACTACTAGGACTGTAGAATCTACGACTACATAGACTACTGAGACTGTAGAATCTACGACTACATAGACTACTGAGACTGTAGAATCTACGACTACATAGACTACTGAGACTATAGAATCTACGACCACATAGACTACTGAGACTATAGAATCTACAACTACATAGACTACTGAGACTATAGAATCTACGACTACATAGACTACTGAGACTATAGAATCTACGACCACATAGACTACTGAGACTATAGAATCTACGACCACATAGACTACTGAGACTATAGAATCTACGACTACATAGACTACTGAGACTATAGAATCTACAACTACATAGACTACTGAGACTATAGAATCTACGACTACATAGACTACTGAGACTATAGAATCTACGACCACATAGACTACTGAGACTATAGAATCTACAACTACATAGACTACTGAGACTATAGAATCTACGACCACATAGACTACTGAGACTATAGAATCTACAACTACATAGACTACTCGGACTATAGAATCTACGACTACATAGACTACTCGGACTATAGAATCTACGACTACATAGACTACTGAGACTGTAGAAAGGGAAACTGAGATACTATAGCTATGAGACTATAGATACTGGAGACTATGGCGACTGTAGAGACTATATATAACTTGTCTGTGACTACATAGACTACTGAGACTATAGAGAGTAGAGAGGAACTGTTGAAGATACATATGACAGAAGAAGAAGGCAAGAGCTAGTCTTAGGGAGAAGACTAGAGAGAGGGCACGTAACGGTACCATGCCCCGCTGACAGCTGTCTGTAGGCATATATTTGAAATGTCTACGTGGTCTGCAGCAACAGGTAAAAGCACGAGGTGTTATTTTATATGTATAGGAAGATACATAAGGTGCATAGGAAGTAACGACAAGAGAATCGTTGAAGATGCACATGGAGTAATAAGGGAGATTACTGAGTGTGTTATGGAATAGTGAAAAGTGAATGTGGATGTGAGAGTTGTGTGTTTGTGGAAAGGATGTGTTAAGCTGATTGAAATGTTGATAATAAGAGGATTGAAATGTAGATTATAAGAGATGGATGAAGTGAATGAGAGCTGTCAAGGGAATAGCTCCGGTGTTAAAGAGGTGCGTGTCTGCAAGGATACCCCAACCAGTTCTGAGAACTGAGTTTTTCGATCTATAACGTTATCTATGGGGTTCTGTCCACCACCGCCCGTCGATCTACAGGTAATGAGCACTGACAGGAGAAGTTTGAGAGGGTAGCAGCTGAGATGGGTAAGGGTTGTTCATTGATCCCCCCCGGACACTGAGATTTCCTTGAGAACATGATATGTGTACCTTTAGGGCTGGCTGCGCTGTGATCGTTGCTGGTGGTGTGGATGTAAATACCTAAGTTGATTTATAACGTTATATAGGGATTCTGTGTGGAGATATGAAAGGAGAGAGTACTATTCCCAAATATGTTGTTAAATAGAACACTAGTGTAAATATTTTAACTTGTTATGGCTGCAGGGGGCGTATTGAATAACTGGAAATATGTGCCCATTTTCAAACGGCCTCTTACTCAATTTTTGCTCGTACAATATGCATATTATTATTACTATTGGATAGAAAACAGTCTCTAGTTTCTAAAAACGTTTGAATTATTTCTCTAAGTGGAACAGAACTCTTTTTACAGACCATTTCCTATCCGGAAGTGAGATTTCCAAAATCGATGTCTCTCTTCAAGACCTTGTCTATAAAAGGGCATGTCACTTAGGACTGTAGAAACACGTCATACGCCTTCCCCTGGGTGTCATGCGGAAGTGAGAGCAGAAATGACTTGATTATCTCGTCCTGGGATTGAACACAACCTCTTGGACTGAGACGTGCGCACTTTATATTTTTTCCTGGGTGCGAAGTTGGACCTGGACTCGGCTCATGGAAGAACCTTGTTAAAGGTGAAGATGATCTCTGGCTTCGATTTTATTTGATACATGTCACAATATCATCCTAAAGTATGTTTTTTCAATATAGTTTAATTATATTATTGAAATTTATTCTGGACTTTAGACGTGATGCGACGCAAGAATTTTGTCAAGATGGAGAGGTTAGCGCCGCACTGCCAGTGTGCTTGCTAATTCAAGAGGGAAATCGTTCGTTCTGGATCGAAATAAAGACGTTTCTGAACAAAGGACCCCTTGGAGAACATTCTGATGGAAGATCAACAAAGATAAGGACCCAATTTGGGATGCTTTTTCATATATCTGTCGAACTGTGCTATCGCTACCGTTTGACTAGAATCAATGCTGCTGTGTGCTAGCTATTGTAGTAAGCTAATATAACGATATATTGTGTTTTCGCTGTAAAACACTTCAAAAATCGGAAATATTGGCTCTATTCACAAGATCTTTCTCTTTCATTAGCTATCCACCATATATTGTTCTGAAATGTTTTATGATGTGTAATTAGTAGTTGACGTTGGTGTCTGTATTTTCTCTGGCTACTCCCGTGCGATTTCTGACTGTAGCTGTGATGGTGGCTATGATGGTAGCAGTAATGTAAAACTGATTTATAGCTAAAATATGCACATTTTTCGAACAAAACATAGATTTATTGTGTAACATGTTATAGGACTGTCATCTGAGGGAGTTTTTTCTAGGTTATTTAGGTTGGTTCTAGGTTGGTTCTAGGTTAGTTAGGTTAGCTTTGTGCATGCTACTTGCATGCTACCGTTGCTGTGAAAAATGTCTGTCTGTCTTTTGTATTTGGTGGTGAACTAACATAAATATATGTGGTGTTTTCGCTGTAAAACACTTCAAAAATCGGAAATATTGGCTCTATTCACAAGATCTTTCTCTTTCATTAGCTATCCACCATATATTGTTCTGAAATGTTTTATGATGTGTAATTAGTAGTTGACGTTGGTGTCTGTATTTTCTCTGGCTACTCCCGTGCGATTTCTGACTGTAGCTATGATGGTAGCAGTAATGTAAAACTGATTTATAGCTAAAATATGCACATTTTTTGAACAAAACATAGATTTATTGTGTAACATGTTATAGGACTGTCATCAGAGGTAGTTTTTTCTAGGTT